>NC_057410.1:42404889-42592433 GCF_019320065.1 Cervus canadensis
CTGCATTTATGATCGAATTGGAACCAAAGAGTACTTACTCAAATGACCGCGGGTATTACTAGACTGGACGCGGACATCCTGGGCTGCATGGACATCTGCAGTCCGCCCCCTTCCCAGAATCACTGGTCCTTTCCCCTAACAGACGCCCTCTTTCCTATACTACACGTGGCATGGGCTAAGCAAACCCGTCTCCTCTTTACTCCAACACCCGGCTAGAGGTGCGTTCACCCATGAGCTCGTCACCTAAGTCAGGACAATGAAGGCTCCCCCGCCGGGAGCATTTCTGGGAGAGCCTGGGAAGAGGCCTGAGGTTGCCACTGGCCACAGTGACCACCGAGATGCCCAGACCGAGAGACGCGGCGAGAAAGGAAGTCGTCAGGGCTCTAAGTTCAGACAAGCAAGAGGCTCTGTATTTCCTGAACTGGGTTTGGGGCACTTAAAATCGTATTACCAAAGTATATATATAACATGCTAGCAAAAATAAAGGGTCAATGGCAAGGTCTCAGCAGCGATTCAAAGCCGTGGTACAGCGTGCCTGACGCGGGGCGCTCAGCGCATCCACGCAGGGACAGCTTCTCACTGAGGGGTCCGCTGGCTCCCCCCAAACCGAGCTCGGCTCTCCTCCTTTTCTACCCACTTGTTCAAATACAGAAACCCGGGAAGAGTCCCTCTCCTAAAACCCTCCACATCCAGCCTGTTACCAAGTGACATCAACTTTTCTTCATCTTTTCCCAATATACTTTATATTTTTTTTTAACCTCTGTTCCTACCTTACTTTTAGCCCTCATCACCGCCAGGAACACAAATCCTCCAATATAATCCTATTACAGACATCTTTCTGGCCGCTGTGCTTTCGCTTTCACCCTGTTTCAGACAGTTCTCCAAATTTTATCAGGGGTCACAAGACCGTCAATGAGCGGGCTTTTGCCTTCCTTGCCAATTCATTTTTTTCTCCGTCCCGCTCCCTACCTTCTGCCCTAGCTTTATGCCCTGCTATTCGGACACCATAACTTTCTCTTCCTGCATATCCTCTCCCTCTCTCCTCCCCCCGCCCTCCATATTTATTAAGTTATTTCTTATTCTTCAGGAATCAGTTCTCACAAGAGCTCCTTATCTACTCCCTCCTAGTCTGGGTCAAGTGCCCCTCTTACATACTTAACAATCATAAGCATGTCTTCCTGTTAGAGAAACTATCTATTTACTTGGTCTCCCCTGCGGATTCTAAAATCCTTGAGATTATGGACTACATCTTCTTCAGAGTCCGTGCCCCCCGCCATATTATATGCAGATCCTGACACACTTAAGCACTTAGAAATACTTGCTTTAAAAAAAAAAAAAAAAAACCAGGAATGACATGAGCTGAAAGCATCCCACACTGATGCTTTCTTGAGAGAGAGAACACTTCTATATAAGAATGACTTAACACTTTTAAATCAAAGGCCAATGTCTATTTGAGTCGATTTCCTGAATTTAAAATGAACCACATTCAAATCTTTCTCACAATCTTTGAATAGAATTATCATTTTTTATACTATAACTTGCACAAGTCAGGCTACTTAAATGGTAAACATACCTATATGTTTTCTTTCTTTCCATCACTTCTAGTAACAACAGCTGTTTGCAGCCTCTGAGTTAAGTGACCAGAAAACACAAAACAATTTATAATGTTATAACTAAGTATCTTTAAATCTTTTGATATGGGTATAAGGAAATTTTCTCCTTGTTAGTTTTGTATTAGCTTGCTTACATTCTATTCATGTCTTTCTTTTTTCTAAAACCAATGCAGATAGAAGTCATCAGCAACTCATGTGATTTTCTTGGGAAAACATATTTAAAATACAAGGAATCTCCATTAAATGAAGGAAGAGTGATAATATTTCACAAATGAAATCAGTCTCTAGCTTCCATTTACTCAAGATTAAGACAGAGAATACAAATCCAGTTTTCAATAAAGTTATAGCTATCCTGCTTCTTTGACCTCTTTCTACCAATTTCAGTCGATTCCGGTAAATTCTTTCTGAACACACAAATAGCTTGCAGACATATACAAAAGATTTTTTCCAAATGCAGTAGGTAAGCAGGATACAAAGCATTTACTCTATTTTTATACAGATTCCCAGTGATGCTCAAAGGAAACACATTCGGGCTAAGTTCTGGTTTGTGTTTAAGCTTTTATTCAGGTTTAGAGGAAACTTTTAAAGTAAATAATGTTCTTTTCATAACTTAGGTTTTAACTTTTTGAACTTCTTTGTCAACCAGTTTTCACAAATAATGATGACACAAAGTATAAGTCAAAATTTCAACTCTAGATTATTCTTAGCATTTAGAACAATTTTAACTTTAAAATATCATTTATAAAATATCATTTATTAAATCTGAAGGTTGAATATATGAATAAAGTGTCCAATTTAACATTAAATTAGCTAATTATTTCAGGCTTTACTTAGAAAAATAAACCCAACCCTCTCCCAAAATAATAAATCCTCAGAAGTCCAAGTACACAAAGATAAACATCTGGGTACTTATTATAACTGCCTTTTTCAAAAAAAAATACAAACATACTCCTGTCTTATAACACACACCCCAAATTCAGCATGCAATCACAATCTGTCATATAATTTAAGAGGCCAAAGAACCACTTTCCAATAAATGGAGCTGAATTCAGAGGATTCCATTCTAACAACCTGTCTTGATTTAACCTCAAGAAGCTGACAATCATTTGCTGCTCTGGTTCCAATCTACAGAGGTACTCAATCAAAATGACCCATCTTCCATTGCAGTGCCTCTGTCTCCCATCCTGATTTCTTCATAATGATCCCTCCTCTAAATCATAACAGGAAAGCATTGTATCATAAACAAGAAACGGGCAGAATCCTCTTCAAGTCAACTCCTCCCAATTTCACCAAAATTCGTTTATAGGGATATCAAACGTAAGCTTCTCCTTCAGAGTAGATAACCCCTCTTCCCATCCAATCCCTCACCCTGGAGAAATCCAGCTATTGGACTTTTCTTTAGTCTTAGAAATCAACTGCTGAGGCATGTTTAATAAGGTCTTGAATTATTGGTTTCTTGTACTCATTTAAATCACTCCCAGAGAGTTGAGAGCTATCGTGCAGAAACCATTTGTCGTTTCTCTTTAATAAATTAAAACAGTATGACAAAAATGGTTTTAACCCGTCAGTAACAGAATCTGGTTTATTAAAATACTGGGTGAATTTTCACCTGAATATTCTAAAAATGTTCCAAGGAACAGATGTGCATTAGAGAAAACTAGGCTGTTATCCAACAAGAACCAAAAGTGCTCTCCTTTTTAAGAGTTTGCCACTTGCTGTTAGAATTTAGTTATCAATAAGAACAGAGTAAACATGCCAACTGAGAAGAAGGTAACACATAAGAGAAAATGCTGATTATGGCTGAGGTAAAAACATCTTTGGTTCATGTGGTTTGCTGTATTAGTGCTTCATTTTCCACTGTATGCAGAGCAAAATGCACAATGTTTTACTGAAAACATTACCAGTGGCGCCCCAATGGCCAATTTCAGGTACATTTTTTAGACAAATGGACCCAAATCCCAAACCCTAAAATTGTGACCTGCTTTATGCTGGAAGAAACCTTGGAAAATCATTAGAGCCACACCTAGACTTTAAAGAGGAAATAGTCTAATCAATTCCATAAACCTTCAACATCCTAAGCTTACTTGTACTTTGAGGAGGAAAATATTTCTTGTTTGGAAGGGAGGAGGGCAGGAAGTGGTAAAGGAAGCCAGAAATGTTAGTGTCAAGTGGTAAGTAAACATGTGAAAGATCTGTTGAATCAAAAGGGAGATCAATATTCTTAAAGGCAGAACTACTGTAAATAAATTAATATGAGTCATAGGTCTTGATCAAAGAGCAAGTCAATGAGAGAGTAACAAGTTTCCCAGAAAAGGCTTCAAAGAACAGAGCTTTTATACCTGATAGACTCACTGTAAAATGAAAGATATATAAAAAGTAGTCCTGGGTTGTCCCCAGAGAGGGATGGGGGTGGGGGTGGGGGGTTCAGGATGTGGGGACACTTGTACACCCATGGCTGATTCATGTCAATGTATGGCAAAAACCACCATAATATTGTAAAGTAATTAGCCTCTAATTAAAATAAATTAATTAATTTTAAAAAAGTGTTCCTGGACTCTGGGCTCTCAATTCAACATAACCTTTTGCAACATAATTCAAAATAACTCCATATTTTCATAAAGTTTTTTCTCATTAATATTAATAAGGAATATCTTAATATTAAGATATGTCCTTAAATAATGATTTTCCTGAAAAATCTAAGATATGCATCAGAGAGTGGAACAACTCTTATAAGAAGCTAAGAAATCATAATTTTCCATATGCTCCTACACATAGTATCTATCATCTAATCTAAAGAAAGTTACTTTGCAGTGAAGATGTCAGAGAGACATCTGAGTTCTGATTTTTGTATATACTTTTTTTAATTGATTGCTAATGATTTTTTTTAATAATTCTATTGGAGTATAGTTTATTTACAAGGTTGTATTAGTTTCAGATATACAACAAAGTGAATCAGTTATACATGTAATTGAGTATATACCACAAACATTTTACTGGCAAAATCTGGTGTGTATACATATATGCATATGTGTGTATAATGGTTAAATTTCAAAATCATTTGTCCAAACCTATAACCCAAGGTGAAAACTGAATTTTAAAATTAGTAATTACTTAATATAGCTCACTGAACTCTCTCAGTGACACTAATTCTATCTGAAATACCAAGTGAAAAATTATCAGAAATATGTTTAAATTTTGAATATTGGCTCAAGGAAAAACCCTAAATATTCTACAATATTTTCAGATGTTATTAAGTAATTATCTTAAAGTATCAGCTATAGGGTTAATGAGTATTTTCTTGATTAAGAGAGATACTTGTTAAGACCCTAGCACTGCACTTTATAAAACTTACTAAATTCTCCCAACAACACTATAAAGTAGGTATTCCTATCCTCATTCTATAGAACAGGGAACAGAGGCTAGAAAAATTTTAGTAACACAATCAAAATTACATAATTAGCAAGTAATAGTTCTGGGATTAGATCCCTAGGCTATCTGATTTCAAAATTCTTGTGGTCTCTCTTAATTTCTACCACTCTGTTGCTTGGAAAGTTCTAAAAGAAAAGGAAAAAAATTGTAATTAGTTACAAAACTGTATCACCAGGCTTAGATATTAGATGTCACCCTCCAGTACATGTACGAAGCATACTTCCTGGAAACTCTCAATACACCACTGATTAACACAAACACTTCAATGCAGGAAGAACTTCAGCTTACCTGACATATATCTTTCCTAATCACCGGCTGCCGGTACTGCTCTGACTCTGAACATACTCCCAAAAGAAAAAGGTTTTATTGAAGAAAGAGACCATGAGTACCCAGTAACAATACGCCCTACAGAGCAGAACCAGAGTACCAAAGATTATTCACACCCGATGCACTATAATTGGTCCTTTTACCTTGCAGAAGGAAAAAAGTACTCAGATTGGACAGAATATCTATCCAAAATAAGCACAGAGACCAGCAACATAGAGAAAGCAAAAGAAAAGGAATCGTTGCTATTCAGTCGCAACGCTGTGTCTGACTCTTTGCTACCCCATGGACTACACGACTCCAGGCTTCCCTGTCCTTCACCATCTCCCAGAGTTTGCTCAAACTCATGTCCATTGCATTGAAGATGCCATCCAACCATCTCATCTTCTGTCATCACCTTCTCCTCCCGCCCTCAATCTTTCCCAGCATCAGGGTCTTTTCCAATGAGTTGGCTCTTCACATCAGGTGGCCAAGCTATTGGAGAAAAGGTAGAGATGAGAACAAAACCTGCTTCCATGGTGAGACCAGGGACAACTGATCAAAGGGTGAACAGAGAAGAGAAGCAAAGATGGGGTGTGGCAGGGTGGGGAATCAGAAGCTGGGACAGCAGGAGTTCAACCACTGACTCCAGATGAAAAAGTGAGCAAGGGCATGGTGGAGAACACAGCTCCGTTTTCAGGTGAGAAGAGAGTGAGATGCCAATGACTCAGGGACAGCCGAGTCATTCATCCTCTGGTCCAACACCCTCCACCTCTAACTGTATCTTCCTGCATCTCTTTAAACACACAGAAAACATTCATCAGACTATTTCCTTTGATCTTCACTCTGTGGTTGGCAGTTGTTATCATTATTTGCACTTTCTGACCAATTAGAAGAGCAAGTTTTAGAGGCTTAGCACCTCAAGTACTAGTTAATAAAATGTTAATTCCGAGACTAAAATGCTACTCTCTTATATTGGCCTACTGTTCTTCTATAGACAGAGTACAGTATTTCAAAAAAAAAAGAAATAATTCTCACTTATTTTAGAATAAATTCTTTAAAACAATTTCTACAAAGTAGGCATGTAAACCTTCAGATATACAAGGAGTTCACCTATTCAGAAAAATCCCAAAAGTTAAGGTATAGTGTACCAGGTTTTAAAAAAAAAAAAAAAAATCATGGGGCCCCAAGCATTTCTAACACATTTCAAAAGGTAGATATACCTCTATTCAGTAGTATCACCCAGTGCCTGAATATCATTAATAAATCTTTCTCTTTCCTACTTTCAGCTGCCTAAATGTCTATATTTTGCTGCATGCCTGACATAAGAGTCTTCATGCAATGTAAGCCAAGTTTCCTTACAAGGGATTGCTCAATAAAAGTACCACTCATCAAGGCACTGACTACAGTCTCGTTTAGGCATCAGTTTCTGGACAGCATCACTGATGCAATGAACATGAACTTAGGCAAGCTCCAGGAGATGGTGAGGGACAGGGAGGCCCGGCGTGCTGCAGTCCATGTGGTCGCAAAGAGCCAGACACGACTGGGCGACCGAACCACAAAAACAAATCTGTTCAAGTCATAAGCCTAAGGCAACTGCCTATCAGTCTGTCAAAATCAGAACCCAACATCTGTCTCCACAGTAATGTTACAAAGAAGATGATATTTTAATACAAGATAGCGACAGATATTTCGATAGAGATCATCTAGATTTTAGCAGGCTCTCTACATTTTCAAAATATATACAATATCTCAAACGCTTATGATCAATTTAAAGATGTCATGATTAAGCAAATAAGAAAACAAAACAAAGAGATCAAATAAAAAGGCAAAACTCATATGCTTTTGAGATATAAAAGATTATGCTAAATCTTTTTTAATCCAGGAATTTAGGCAGTCTTTTCCAAATGTCTGTAAAACACACAGAGCTAATGTGTATATTACACGAAATCAGCAGCATTGATCACATCTAAGAACGACAGAAACGCAGACTCTTAGACCGGAGCCAGGCAGAATCTGCATTTTAACAAGCCCAGGTGATATGCAGGTAGACTGAAGTTTGGAAAGCAATGATCTAGAAATATATACAAATACACATACATAGATGGAAAGAGATCCAACAGGAAGCCCAGCTTGAAAATGTGCTTTTAGCAGAGGTTCAAAGACCTTCATCTGGTTCAACGAAACTGAGAATTTAAAAAGCATTTTAGAAGAATTTTTAAAAGACAATCATCCATATCAAAGAATGAAGGTGGGGTATAGAGGGGAAGGTAGTTATGAGAGAGGACCCGGTCTAAGCCCCCTTGCCCGCCACAGGCATCCTCAATATCATAATCAGGTCTGAACTTAAAAGTAGCTACACAGACGTAAAGAACAGATACATTGGGAGAGCAGGAAGGAAGGGTGGATTGGGAGATTGGGATTGACATATATACATCACCATGTGTAAAACAGACAGCTAGTAGGAGGCTGCCGTATAGTTTAGGGAGCTTAGCTCAGGGCTCTGTGATGACCTAGAGGTGTGGGATGGGAGCAAGAAGGTCCACAACGGAGGGGCTTACATGAATACATATAGCTGATTCACTTCATTGTACAGAAACTAACAAAATATTGCAGAAACTAACAAAATGTTGCAAAGCAACTATATCCCAATTGTTTTTTTTTAAAAAGTAGGTACTAAATAGTTTCTCACAGAAATGGCTTACTTTATGTTGATGACATATAAGAGTCACCATAACAGTGAAATTTCATTTTCTGTTCAACATGGAATACTATTAGCAAAAAATACTATTGTTTTTAAAAGAAAAATGCAAAGGCTTTTGAAAATATAGAGGTGGAGGAAGCAACCTAAAAGACATCATTTCAACAGGATATTTTAAATAGAAGATTACCTATGGCAAACTACAGTTGGTAGTTTCAGGCTGGACACCGGTGTCTTTATAATAGCTGCTGCTGCTAAGTCACTTCAGTCGTGTCCGACTTGGTGCGACCCCATAGACGGCAGCCCACCAGGCTCCCCCATCCCTGGGATCCTCCAGGCAAGAATACTGGAGTGGGTTGCCATTTCCTTCTCCAATTCTTTATAATAGATTTCTCCTCAAATCTCAAATTCATTTTCTTTGGTTAAGTCAGTACGTATCCTTGTAAGAGTGGGCTCAAGTGTAAAACCTTATTTCTTTAATATAAATTCAGTGATACAACAGCACCATTTTTTTCCTTTCAATAGAATAACAAGAATAACCTTCCTATTTTAAATGAGGTTTACCAAATGAATTCAGGTATACCAGCTTTTCACATCAGCTATAAGTAATTACCTCCCTCTAAAGGGCCTATTTCTGCAAATAAAAATGTCTTTTTGCCTGATTAAACTTCTTCATCATCGGAGAACTTTTCCTCTGCAAATTTGTAGTTGGGAAATTTGTCATTAGAAGCTTGCTTTGTCAAAATGAGCTCTTTTCAATTGCTTTGGGAAGGCAGTCCTGCAGTTAATTACTTGGAGGAGGAGAGAAACACCCTATTCTAAAAGAAGTACACTTGACAAAATATTTGGACCCAAGTGTTCTACCTTAAGACATCTTTTACAATCCAAGACAGGAGGCTCCGTATTTATAACACCTTTAAAAACCTGAAGATAGGAGGGCTGAGGTGGACAAAAGATAGTGCAGAAAACAACGAGAAAGGTCCCCAAGGGGAACAACAGAGCTGTCATCTTTACCCCCCTTTCCCAAATGGTTCTGTAATGGCAAGTGTCCTCTCCAAACTGCGAAAAATTTGCAGGAATGTCACTTCAACATGCACTTGATACTGTAAGGAGTCAGACTACTGACTTTTTAATCCAAAAGATACCCCAAAGAGAAAAGAAAGCATGGTAGACATGAGACAAGTCGGAAATTAACAAAAACAAGGCGTTTACTTATCCCCAAGTGTTTTCACTTATCTGCCTCACTCAAAGACTACTTTTATGATCTTGGATTTATAATAGATGCTGGATAACAATATGCATTACAATAATATCCTGAATATAGGCATATAACCCAGCTGAGAAAGCAAAGCAAAAACAAAAAACAAGGCTATGGCCTGCATCTTTTCACTGCCTGTATAGAATGCTTAAAAGCAACTGAAAAAAAGAACACAAAATTCCAAAAGACCCAGCTGTAAAAATTTCACTAGCCTTATTCATCTTTCTTAAAAAAAAAAAAAAAAATACAGCATTTTGTAAAAAGCAAACTTGTAAACTGCATTTAAAATGAATACCCAAAGAATTCCAAATATGCAGGGTTCTATGGGCTGCCATTTTTCCCACTGGATTTTTAAACAATGTTGAATCATGACTGTTTGAAATACTTCGGTGCCATCATTTAACACCGTTCAAAATGTCAAGAGCCATATTTTGCCCTAGTGGCCACTTTTCAGCAAATAACACATCCTTTGAAGTCAAAATACTCCTAAATGATGCCAAGTGAGAATTTCTAGGCTAGAACAGTCGAATTTTTCTACTTTTAAAGAAATCAATAATCCTTGGAACGACAAGTAGGAAAACAGCACTTTCATCATCAAAAGTTGTGAATTTTTCAGTTTCAAATGTCAGTAAATTCCTTTACCCCACGGCAATATTTTTACACATTGTTTCCTAGTTAAACCATAATCATAAGCCTATAGTGAACTTTTTTTTTAAATGTGATGCTCCTGAGGAATAATCACACATGTATCATAATAAATTCCACAGAAATAAAGGGCAATCATCAAAGACAAAGGGAAAGAAATACTTTTTTTGGCCTCAACACCTAACACACAGCTGCTATTCCACCAAGGGCACTGATGTGAGTTTCATTTGACAAGTATGTAATTTATCCAGTTTTCTTGACTAGAGCTACATGCTGAGCCATGCTTCAGACCCTGCCTCACTCTGATATCACAAACTGCCCTGGCAAAGAAATCAAAAAACAAAAGCTTAAACCAAATAATCGAAAGCAAACAGCATTTCCTCTGCCATATTCTAAGGTGCTTTTAAAACAAATACATTAGCACTGCCCTCAAGCAATGGGGCAAGTGTATATAGCCTTGGAATAAGTAAATGTATATATAATTTCACTTATTTCCACAACAAAATGGAATCTAAAGGTGGAGTGAGAATTTTCAATTCTAATCTCTTTTCCAAATTAATCCTTTAGACAAGAGCAAGTTCAAAATCTCTCTCCATCTCATTTTTAAAATAATCATTTCTAGTTACTCAAATTAACTTGATGAAATGCCCTTAAGTAAGATAAATTACTTTTAAAACATGATAAAAATGGTTAACATAGAATCGGGAAAATAAATCATTTCAGTGTTCCTACTTTCTTCAAAATTCTCCAGAGTAAATGGGCTTACTCAATTCTTTCCCACTTAACTATAAAGAAGAAAGGTCATGGATGAACCCAAAATGGTAATCCCAAAAAATTTCTAAAAGACTTAAACAAATAACTATACCTTTTATTCTAAGAAACCTTGAGTACCAGAGAAACTGACAAACACAACTGAAAAATTAAATCATCAGAGAGGAGAAGATCAATAGAAATTTGATAGCACCGCACCTTGTTAGAATTAACTGCCTAGAAAATACAGCCCAAATAATACCTGAGACAAAAGTCTTCAATCCCTATGACTAGTCAAGGCAAATCCAGCTAATTCAAAGTGTTAGCCAATGCAGACCTTCAAGGAAAACAACTGACATGGACAACAGGAAGGAGCCATATGGCAAAAGCATTCTAAAACTTCCACAGGTACAAATAAGGTGCCAGTGAGCACTGGATCAAGAATAAATCCAGCTCAAACCATCTACCATGGGTCCTCAGCAGAGATGCTCCGGGAAAGAAGCCAACAGAAGCCCAGTAAAAGTTTAAAACTGTGAGTATCCATCAAAATAAATATGAGCCAATGCAACTGAAACGCTGCTAAAGGACAAGCTATCAGCATTTCTTCATGTCTAGCATCAGACTCCCAGATTCAAACACTATACAAGCACCTAATAAAGTACAGACAGGAAAGGGATGGGTAGGCACGCTTACTGGCAAGGGGACCAGCTGCTGTTTGTTTTACGCACCATATACGTGGGAAGCCCATGTCTAGTGGTGTTTATAATCAGTGAATTAATGAATGTAGCCCTTTATTCCTCAAAAACACACACAAATCAAATCTTTAAAGAAACCATCAAGCGTTGTGCATTATTCCACCTGTAATGATTCAAAATATTACGCCTTTTTCATCCCATGAAAAGTAGACGGATGTTGCTCCTGGTGATGGGTTCTCTCCTCTTTTTCCACTAGGCTCTTAATGAAGACAGCTATTCATAGAGAGAAGGTCATTGCATTCAGCAACCCACTTGTCCTTTCCATCAAGGCTGCCACACTTGTCAATTTTCTGAAGCCATTAAAGGAACGACTCAAAGTTCATATAAGCTTTAGCTTCCAAGAGAGAATCAAAAACTTAAGAGATGAATATTAGTGTGTTAAAAGCATGTTAGGTGAGAACAATGAAGTTATAAGAAAGTAGGTTTGTCAGCCACAGATTTACCAGAGGGCCTTAAGGGTAAACTTTGTTCTCTCCTAGTATTTTGACGGTGCCAGGTTTAGACAAAACATACCCTTCACCTCTGATAAACAGCTGCACCATCAAGGGCATTTTAAATAGGTGCTTTTAGCATGCGGAACAGCAACAAAGAGATTAGGAGGACAAACTGCTCTTAACTCATGTTGGAATCCAAAAGGCTGAAGCTCTTTCAGAATTATAGCAGCAGGGAATTCTATTACTACAGGGTACATTAGCTCTGAAAAACTAAGTGCGGATGACAATATGATGTAAACTGATAATATGCAATAACACACACAATTCCCCGCCCCCGCTCCCCGTCCGCTGGCCAATATAGTACATTTATATATGAAAACAACAAGAGACAGATGGCTGGCAAGAAATTTCCCTATGGCATTTGTGCATGTCCGTTCAGTGCTTGTATTTGGGTCATTTGCTAGGATAAACCCCATGTGACAAGCTCAACAGAGGTAAGGCAAAGCAATCCATACTGGCTTCACTTAATTTTAATTTACTGTTAAGAGATGTACTTGTTCAAACAGCAAAATGACTTTCTCTACATAGATTTGAATAAACAGTCAAAACTTAGCTAGAAAATAAAATAAAATGTCCTATAAAACATTTTATAAACTGTAAATTGTATCCACTGGCCTTCTTTTTTTATTTTTCCGTACATTTTCAACTGGGAAAGAAACAAGCATGAAATAACACACTTGTACACACTGGCTTCTTCCAGTAAAGACCTGAAGAGACAACCGTAGATACAAAGCAAACTTCCCTCTTATTTACTTTGATTTTATAGTAATTCTTCCTAAACATTCATTTACTAAATACCAGACACATCTTCAATGGTTGAACATACTACAGCTTTAAGATAACAAACCCAGATTGGTCCAAGGCAAATTTATTAGAGAGAACTTTAAACAGAGAAGTTAGAGGAACTGGTCAGTTCACAAGAAACTCTTATACCAGGCCAAAAGCCCAAACTGATAATAACATTAAAAGATCAAGTAGAAAATACAGTTTAATATCTTTAGAAAAAAAATATTTTAAAAAAAAGTGTGTATACTTTAAATCTTCTATTTCTTCGTTTAAATACTGCTAATGAAACTCTTTATGACATTCAGGGGGAAAAAAAACGAGTATTTTTAAAACTGAGATTTACATTTACACCTAAATGAATAACTAAACTAGGAATGTGCTATTGAGAATCTGGGGTGGTTTTGATTTCAAGAGTAGAAATTCCTGTTGCGGAGTTGCTTCACCAAGTTTTACAAAATTACTGTGTACCAGTAACTAAGAAGCCCAAAGATAATGTTAATGATCATGGTTGAGTTTAACAACTGCAGAATGAGCAATAAGGAAGATTTTTTTTCAAAGCAGCCACAAGCCCATTTCCTACTTTCAGAAATGCAAACTTGTCTTTTTAAACTAATGTCTTATTTTACTCACATTAGAATAAAAAGATAAATTTGCAGCATTAACTTATTCACTTGTTATCTACTATAAAAAGCATGCCATCAATTAGAAGATATGTGCAAAATGAAATCAGGGTAGGAAACAGCAATTATAGTTTACTTTTGTTGCTCTGAAGTAAACTGACTTCTTTGTTGGTGTTATCTCTATGCAAAATATAACAGAATTTTTAAAGAGGATGAAGGGAAAGTGACACAATGTTACCCTCAACAAATATGTCAGAGAGCAGAGAATTTGGGGTCAGCAAGTTTTCCCCGCTAGCCTAACATTAAATTTCTCCAGAAAATGAAATGGTCCTTCAAGAAGTCACATGCAACATGACTTAAAATTTAGCAACGACTGTATATTTATAATTTCAATTTTACCCTAACCACAAATTAAGATTCAATACAGTTATTACTAGATTGAGGGCAAGGGGAGAGGGGGAAGAAGCTGAAACCATATATGCTTTTTCATCAGATATGGTGAATTCCACTCTTCTACTGTTTGTTTCATCACATCAGAGCCATATTCTTAACTTTAGCACAGAAACACTTGTAAAATATTAAATTTTACCATAGGGAAATTGCTTTTGCTAAAAGAAGGTTTCAGATTACCACTTAATCTCAACCAAGCTACATCAAACACTGAATGTAATTACATATATAGTTTATAAAGTAAACTTGATCACTATATTTAAAAGAAATGATAACTTGGAGAAGTACCACAGCAATAACGTTTAAGCTGAAGCAATAGAAAGCCCTCCTACAGTAAATGCCAGATTCGTCAGCTAAAATTCAGAGTCTTGATTTCACTAAGCAAGTCAAGCATAAAAGTCATCTCTCTCCTTGAGCTGCTCTCTCCCTCCCAGTTCTGCTCTCTCCTTTGAAACCATATTTCACTAAAGTTCTTGGGAGGTGGGGGGAAACAGGGAAGCAGCAGAAACCACAGATGTAGTTTTAAACAATTTCACACCTGAGTCCTTGTAGTCTGAAATGGAATGGTGGAAATAAACACATTACCATCCTCCTACAATTTCCACTTGCCACTCCCAGCTTTTTTGCCTCTTCTCACACCACTGAGTTAGAACAGTGGTCAGAAAGTCTACGTGAAAAGTCACAATCTACAGTTCACCTTGGCACTGAATTACCTAAACATGCTATGCAGACACTGAGTAAGTTCCATGCCCCTATTAACACATACTTCATAATTTCTAGGATTCATAAAAATCAAGTGATACTTGTAAGACTTCATACTCTGAAGACTATGTAATCACACATGCAATTCTGCTACTAGGAAAACTAGAGTCAAATACACTTTTCAAGTTGTAGCTAACTATAATTCATATTTACAGGCCTTCAATATCATATTGGTATATATTGTCTATATATCATATATTGGGCATGCATCAACTAGATGATATGGGCAAATTATCACATTAAATTTGTCTATGCGGCTAGGTATGTCAGGAATTTGACACTCCATTCAATCTATAGCAGGTAAAGAACTTACAATTGCCAACTATCAAAGCACAACTAATTTATCATCACACTTACACTCTGCCCAAGTTACAACACTAACACTTCTGACTGAGGATTCAAGAACACAAAATAAACTTTAAGTCTACAGAGAAAAGTACATTCAAATGTAGTTTAGTTCCAGCCTTAATCTTTATTGGATAGATTCTTCTGACATGTACTTTTTAAAGAATTGGACAGCAATAAACAGTAGCCACACCAGTGATGCTTGATTTATCAGTGTTCTACAATAGTTACAATATTACAGTAAGTTACTTTTTAACATAAGCTCTTAATTATTGGCTTAAATACTTACTCTTCAAACTGTCCCCAACAGTACCAGTAACAGCCCAGATTCTCCCCTGAGCTCACTTGAGTGAAAAGTCCCCCAACTCTGGAAAGCAAGAGTGTTTTCTGCCAGTACTCTAGAAATAGCAGGTGCATAGTAACACAAAATTGGAGGGAACAGAAGCAGCTCATATCACTCTTACACAGAGACCATTTATTCCTCAGAGCTTGCAGCATCATTGCTAAAGACCACATGTACATTGCTTAAAAGTTAAGGAAAAGTTTATGTCTAACAGTGGCTTTCTATCAACTAGTATCTGATAGACACTTACATAAAAGGCACAGAGAAGGGTCTACTGGATGTTTTTGCATCTATTACCAGGGGATTTCATAACAGTCATGGGTGTGAACCAAGATTTGGTGACTTAAGGCGAACAACCATGAACATGCTTTTAAGTTGGAGAGGGGGTACAGTAGAGGATATAGAATCTGGCTAATCACCATCAAGAGAAGATTCTGCCTTCAACTTCCCTTTTCTGCCTTCAACTTCCCTATCAACCACTTTGCTTAAGTTCACTCACTGCCTCGCCCTGGCCCTGGGGATCCATTCACTTTCCATAGCCCAGAGAGGCTGCTGAAAAGCTGTCAAAGTAAATCTGTGCTCACTTTTTGGATGGTTTAATTTCAATGGAGCATGAAACACCCCAGGACGGTTAATAAGTTTAGCCAGGCGTGCTGTTCTCCCTAATATATTTTAATTATGCATCTGTTTTAATTGTAATCAGATTAAGTCACCGGAAAGGCACAAATTAGAATTTCCCCTAATGGAGCTTTTCATCAGTTTCTAAACACTAACAACGTTTAAAAAAATAGGTAGAGACACGAGCACAACTGTGACATTTCCCAGAAATCGATGCAGTTTCTTTGACAACACAGTTCGGGTCTCATTAGCCACCCAAACTAACCCAAATGCAGAAGACAACTTCAGTCTCTAGGGGCGTCTTCTTCCCTCAATTAGCACAAAAGAGTCGCTAACGTCTAAAGTAAAACTCCCAAACAGAAATGAAGGCCCAGGCTTTTATAAAGTAATACTCCATCGATTTGTGAGGGAGGCGGGGCAGCAGCACTGCCCTGGCGCAAAGTAATGTACACCCCAAGCGTCAAAAGGAAAAGTGGAACCAGGGCGATTTCCCCACTATTTTGGCAACTGTCAAATGTGTGTTTTAACCTCGGGAAATAAAAGTGTCCCATCAATAAAAGGAAACGTTACAGGAAAGATCTATTAGAGGGCAGGGAGCAGCTTCCTTCCAGCCCAGACATAAAATCGCTCAATGTGCTTTTGTTGCACCAAGGAATACCTAAGAATTGTTTTTAATGCGTGCATTAAACAGTTTCCCAAATTGCTGTGACTTCCGCTAAGAAACTTAAGCGTCTGCCAACAGTGTAGAAGCAAGGGAGAGGAACCTGCTGCAAAGTAAGAACCCAAACTCCCTCAGCCCGCCCTGAGCGCCCGCGTCCCGAATGTTTGCTTTAGGTTCCGAAGCTTACGGGTCTCCTAAGCCTTCAGGTGCAGGAATAGTCCCTCCAAGATGCACTTCCAGCCTTAAAGCGGGAAGCTTCAAAGCCACCGCGGAGTCCCCAGGCAGCCCGTCACCCCTTCCTCTCACCCCCTTACCTGTCATCATAGCAGAAATCCGCACTCAGGGTGTTGAGATACAAGGCGAGCCCCAGAGCGCTGCTCACCAACTCTGCAATCATCTCTCCACCGCCTTCCCTCCGGCTCGGCTCCCAGCGCGAGGGCAGCAGCGGCAACAAAAAACAGAAGCATCAATCCCCACCTTCCGCCGCTTTCTCCTCCCAGCTTCACTTTTCCCTCGCTTCCCCACCCTTCCTTCCTCCCTCGGGTCCTTTCAATCCACCGCTCTCCTCCTCCTCCTCGCCCGTCTCCGCAGCTCCTGCGTCCTCCCCGGGTGCGGGCTCACACCGCGCTCCCCATGCCCTGCGCCGGCGAGCGGCGAGCGGCGTTCGGGCTCCGCGTCCCCCGGCAGATGCACAAGGCTGGTCCTTCGCGCGGCTCCTAGCCGCCACCCTAACCCATGGCAGTGCGGGGCGCCCTAGGTGCGGAGTGGGACTCGGAGAAGGGGGGAGAGTGCGGGGTGGGGGCAGAGGGACCGGACCGAGCCGGGCTCTGGGACCAGCTGGAGGAAGAGAGAGCGAGAAGGGCGGCTGGGACGGACAAGGCAAACCGCCTCCCCTCGCCGCCTCCCGGGCGCACGGCTCCTGTGCCGCTCGGGCAGACTCCGGCCGCCACAGCGGCTGCAGCTCATTCACTCTTTATTAGCGCCCCTCCCGGCCCTAGCCCCTTCTCCGGTGAAGTGAGAAGCGGCGGCTGGAGCCTCCAGAAGCTCCCGCGTGGGGTTCGCGGCGCTGGCCCCCGCGCCTGCGTGGCCAACCCTCCATCCCCGGATCGCCCAGCCCCTTTCCCCACCCAGATCCGCCCCTAAGGTCCCGCCCACGTTGCCCCCTGGGCTGGAGGCTCCTCCCACTCTCTCCCGGGCGGGAGGCTCCGCCTTCCCACCTCCCGGCCTCCCCCTGTTGCGTTCACCTTCGATTTCACTCTGGGAAGCCGCGGGGACCCAGGGTCGACGGCTGGAAAACAGCCCAGAGAGCTCGCTGGAGTGCGCCCTGGGCGCGGGAGCTAAAGGAGAAATGAGACCGGCAGGACGCGGCCGCTCGCTCCGCTGCTGCCTGGCGGCGCCTGGCACCAGCAGGATCTCAACCCCGGCGCTGCTGCGTGTGCCAAGCGATGCCAGGCGTAAGTCCGGTCAGCTGGAGAGACTTCTGGGGACCGGGAGAGGCAGAACAGGTTTGGCTAGTGCTGCAGACTTGGTCGCCACGAACACACACGCGACGCGTCAGACACCCTCACTGTGAGCCGAAATGGGGTGGGTAGGGGGGGTGGCCGCGTTTGAGGGGGCGTCTTAGGAGGGAGAGATTTCAGCTCCGGGCCGACCTTTGTCCCGAATGTCAATGGAGAGACGGGTGGGGAGGGAAATATTCCCGCAGTTAGCTTAAAAAGAAAGGGTCCCAACAGAGGACAAAAAGATTAGCACGCACACAGGCGTACCCGCAGCTGCGGCGGCTTTTCGTGGTTTCCAGGGAACTGTCAGGCGGACTGGGAGACCACAGAGAGACGTCTTAACAACCCCGTACAGCTCTGTCCGTAAACCTAGAAAGACTGGAAGCTAATGCCCTCTCCTTTCCGCCCGGATGCAGGACTGGATGGAAGGCATCCAACATGATGAAATATTGTGTAGAAGAATGGTCTGTGTAGAACGAGCTCTGGGTACTAAAGTTGCAAGACCGAAGAGGACCGCGGGCTGCCTGCCACACCTCTTCTCGACTCGGCCTTTCCGGCTGGATGAGCGGCGCCCTTGGACCACGAAGTACACTGCCGCAGCGCCGCCTGCTGCTTAGCAGCCGCAGAGCATAGAAAACTGACCCGGAGAGGCCGACTTCCCCTCTCCCCCGCCCCCCAAACCTAGCCAGCACCTAAGCAGCAAGTTCTCCAAAACGGCGCCGAGAAATTGATCAGCCCCCCACCCCCATCCCCAGGATGTCTAGCAGTGGCCTGAAAATCAAGTTCCGTGGTTTGGGTGTCTGCAAAACAAAGCTCCATCTTTTCCCGAGTTCACAAGGAAATCGATGTAGACACAGATGAAACCGTGAATATTCATTATATTGTGCCATGCACGATGGGCCCATTTTTGTGCCCTGGGAAAAACATACGTAAAAGCATATAAGAGGGAATTGTATCTTTAAAAGTAGGAACTGATCTTTACTTTTTTATTTTCTTTTTAACCTCATAACCTCTGCCCACTGTCAAAAAGTTTGGCCCATCAAAGGTCCTCTCTGTCTCTCCACTGCACTTACCTGTTGATGCTGGATCCTAGGACGCTGGAAGAAGATCAAGCTTCTCTAGAATCAGATGCCTGAGTGTGAGTCCCTCCTCTAGTGCTTCCCATCTGGGTGACCTTTAGCCAATCACTTAACCTCTTTGTTCCTCAGTTTTCTCACGTATGAAACAGTGATGATAATAATACCTATCTCTGGGCACATAATTATGAAGATGAAAGCAGTCAACGTGTGTAAAGCACTTATTACCTAAATGCAATAGAAGTGGTAACTATTATTATTATCATCACTCTCTCCAGGGTTCCCTGGTGTCTCAGATAGTAAAGAATCTGCCTTCAGTGCAGAAGACCTGGGTTCCATCCCTGGGTCAGGAAGATTCCCTGGAGAAGGAAATGGCTACTCACTCTAGTATTCTTGCCTGGAGAATTCCATGAGCTAGTGGAGCCTGGCAGACTACAGCTCATAGACTTGCAAAGAGTTGGACACCGCTAAGTGACTAACACTTCCACTTGCATTCTTTCCAGCTTCCTCTTATCCTTTAGGCTGTCAATTACAACCTATGTTTACCTCCAAAACACATCTCATCACATCCACACTGCTGCAGTCCTCATCCAAGCTACCCATGTTCCCATCATGGACTAATGCAGAAGCTTTCCAAGTGGTCTCCTTGCTTCTACTGTAATTCCCCCCCCCCCTCCTCAGTTATAACTTTCTGAAACCCTATGAACTCCTGCTGAGGGGAGGAAAAAAATGTTCAGTGACTTCTTGTTATACATAGAATAAAACCCAAATCCTTACCACGACCAGCCAAGCCTCCATCTGGCCTCGTGAATCTCCCCATCTCACTGTGCTCTGGTACCCCAGCCACACAGACATCCTGTTCCTCTGGAATTTACACTTTTCTTTCTCCCGCATGGAATGCCTTCTACCCAGACCTTCTCCAGTTCCTTCTCAGCATTCAAGTCTTGGTTCAAATGTCATCGCCTAGAAAGGCTTTTCCAGCCCACACTTGAGGAGGTAGCCTCTCCTCCAGCGATCCCTATCCCATCTGCCTGCATTTAATTTCTTCATCGTAGGTGTCAGTATCAGAATCACCACCAGCAGAGCAGCTCCAAGAGGCCAGGGACCTTATCAGTCTTGTTTCCCATGTGATGCCCAGCACCTATAAATACCTGGACAGTTAAAAGGAAAAAAAAATGACAATAAATAAACAAGTAAATATGTTCAGCAGAAACCATGGTGACTGAAAATACACAAACTTTAATCTTGAGAGAATGGGGCAAACTGATTTGTTCTCTATGTTAGAGTTAGTGAAAAATTAACAAAGGAGAGAGGGAGGAAGTAGGTTAAAACTTCTTAAGAATGCATCCACTCTGCAGGAAAGTGGGAGAGGTAGGAAGTCACAGACAGCCCTGTTCAATAATTAAGAGGACTCAGAGGAATGAAAGTATAAGAGCTTTGGGTTCAGCCTGCTAAAAGCTTGTAAGCATTTCCCGGAGCTGTCTCCATTTTCAAGACTCCAACAGTTTTAAAGGAACATTTTCTATGGTCCTCCCCCACCCCTCCTTTTCTCCTCTCCCCATCTCCAGTTCCTCTGAATTAGAAGCACAGAACACTGGGAGACATGCCACAAAGTGGCACATCTTGCCATCCCTGATGAATGAAAGGCTGGAAATCCAGCTGTGTGCGAGAAATCCAGTTGCTTTTAACAAATTTTCCTTCTATAATTTAACATGGGTCTCAGTATTCTTCCAGTGCATTAAGCCTTGGTCTCTTTCACCACTTTCCAAGGGCTCAGAAGAAGTAGCCAATGCCTGCATTTTCAACCTTCCTTAAACAAGTTTGGGGAGGAATCAGATTAAAGATGTAAAGATGTCGTCACTCTCCTTGGAGATCATTTCAAACCTGAGGACATTCCTTTTTAATTTATTAAGGTGTACTTACCCATTGTGAGATTGCTGCTTGAGTTCTGAAATATATACATATGTATATATATATGTTCTATTGAAAGTTACTGTTGCTCTTCACAGATGAAGGAAATTAAGCTGGCTGCCTTGAGTTTTCTACCTTAGATACAAGACTGACCGAAAAAGTGCTAAGCCCTTATTTTCCCCAAGTAGTTTCCACACATCTGCTACCTCACCACTTCCTCAATGAATTATTTTTTATAGTTGCCCCGACCTACCCTGCATTTGTTCTGCATTCCCAGCCCTTTGTTGTATAATTCATACCTCTGCAGTGCCAGTTCCTTGGGGTAAAGATTTCCTTATTTCCTAAGACATTTTTAGTTTATTGTGCAATACCATCTTCCCTTTGGGTGTTGCATAAATATTAACTAAAAATCCACATCTGGTCTTGGTCGTCATTTCTATTTGTCCTAATACAACTTCTCTTTGAACAATTCATTTGGAAAGTGTGCCAAGGGTGAAATGTGACACATAAATTCTCCTGCTGCCTAGGATGCCTTTTAAAGCGCCCACAGATTTGGTTATTTATGAACAGAAGATTTGCACCTCTTCCTTGCTCTCTCAATTCTAAAATTGTACCAGGCCAAAGTAATTACAATCTCCCATATGTTTTGTGAAAAGGTATCCAAGAATCTCCTGCTAAAATCTTAACAGATTGACTAGGAAGCAGAAAGGCTCTAGCCCAGCAGGTGAAACTGCCTATTAAGGGAGGTCAGAACAGGGCTCTCTGCTGAGGGACTCCTAAGCTCTGGGCTTTCCTCAGGAAATAACCCTGCAGGAGAAAAACCAGAGCGTGGATGAAATGTGGGTCAGGGAGCTGAAAGAGGCACCCAGGCTGTCTGGGTAACTAATGACAGTCAATGCATTGGCTACACATGTTACCTTTCCACGTTTCCCAGCATACCTTAAAATGCTACCCTGTAGATACTACAAATGTAAACCACGCTTTATCCCCAAACTTGCCATCTATTAGGAATGTAATTAGGAAGAAGCAGCAATGGATAGAGATCCTGTTCCCCTCTGTCACAAACCCAGGGCAATTAAGAACCAGCTGCTACTAAAAGAATGATCACTTTAAAATCTCCTAGTCGCCCAGCTTCCAGTTCAGAGATGTGGAGGTGGAGGAGGAGTGTAGAAATAACATGCTAATAACCAGATATGGATAATTGCAGAGATGTTGAGGCTAATGATAGAATTCAGAAACTTAATCAGAAAAACCAAGGACGGCCTCCTTCATAGAATCTCTCTGAAAGCAGTTACATGCACTGGTATAAACAGTGATCGAAAATATTCTAACAGCTTGAAAATGGCACAGAATTTGGGGTAACAGAGTTTTGATAAGACTCAGATTCTATATAATAAAAGAAAAATCAAAAAGTAGAAAGAGGATTAGTTTTGATGTGGACCTTAGCTAAATTAACCAGTTTTCATGAATATTGCCTTGATGCTTAGCCCAACCTGGATAGACTCTTTAGAGCCAGCATCATCCCGTAGAACTTTCTACAAAGGTGGTTTAATACCTATGCCCCTCAATGTGGTAGCCATCAGCTACGTGTGCTACTGAGCATATAAAGTACGGCTACTGTGACTAAGGCATTAAACTTTAAGTTTTATTTAATTTTAATTAATTGAAATGTACACAGCAACATTGTCTAGTGGCTACTACGCTGGATAACACAAGGATTTCACTTAAAAGCTAGTTGCCTACTCTTCCCGGTGGTCAAAGCTTTATTTAGCCTGGATCCTCTTGCTCTAGTATCTTCCACAGCCATGTGTGACCCACTTTTATGAAACAGCTACTGGCCCTGAACACTTTTTAGGTATTAGGCATTTTGTGGAGCACAGTCTATGTTAGGATCTCATTTAATTCTCTCAAGAGCCCTGGGAGATAGGTACCTTTACCACCATATTTTACAGATAGGGAAGTGAAGGTTGAGAAATTGTCTATAGTCTGACAGCCTCTAAGTGATGAATCTGACATTTGAAATATATGTCTTTTAACTCCAAAATCTATGTGTTAACTCAGTGTAGTCTCCATTCAAACGGCCATATCTTCATTAGGATCTATTTCAGGAAAGGGAATTCCTGGCTATAGCCAAGGTGTTTTGATTAAATTCATATTCTTTCTCCTCTACCATCCCTCAGAATATTCAGGATAAAATTCTGTGGAAGTCTTTCTTTGTCTATCATTTTTGCTTGATTTTTCCCAAATCTGATATAGACACCTGCAAAGACCACACTCTAACATGTGATAGAAACTCCCCCGTAAAACATACATGCATACCACATATTTTTAAGAATAAATGTATTCAAGCATGCATAGACTGTTTCCTAACATAATCCACACCATCTATTAGAAATAATTAAGATAAGCATAACCCAAAATTCAACACAATAATGAAAGTGTTAATGAAAATCAAAATTTGGAAAACCAACTAAAATATTTATACAAGTGACTTAATATTATTAATGTATTGTATTAATATATTAATATATAATTACTATATGACTTGTTATATTAATTTCAATATTGTACTATTGTGTGATATATATCATATGTAATTAATGTTATAAAATAATATTAAGTCACTTGTATAAATGCGTTAGTTGGTTTTCCAAATGTTAAAGACACTTTATTATGTTAAAGGCATCACTGTATATTTGCGTGTCATAAAGCATGCTTAATCCACTTATTATTCCTATTAAAATGATTAGATTCCTATTAAATAAATGACAAAAATCAATTCATTTAACACTTTTCCAATAAATTTAATTAACTTGCCCCTTTGAATGAATAAATATCTTAAAATTTATAACTTATTTAATAATTACAAGTGAATTATACATTTATGGCCTTACATATAGTCTTCCACTATCCTGTACTTTTCTTTCTAATACTCTTTATTCTTTTATCTTTTTTCCTTGTTCTTTTCATTCTGTTCTTTCATTTTTGCATGTGTTGCTCCAACAAAAGCATTGAAATCTCAATGCACAAAACAACAAAGATCTTCGCCCTCACATGTGTGAAGATCTTGCCCTGTGATATACAAACTAATCAGAAAAGAGGTTGTCTGCAATGGTGGATGTGAAGCTAAGGCATTTATTTTCTTGGCAGTCAGTTCCAGAGAGTCAGTCCTTGGATTGAAATGGACAAATGATGTCAACATTAACTTCATCAGTTCCAGGCTGAACACCAATGGGAACCTGCATCAGGAGCCTCCTTCCTCTGTCCCTCCTCCCTGAAGTTAATCACATGCCAGTGCTGGGCTGGAAGGTTGTGATCCATTACCTTTGATAATTTTGGCCAAGTGTCTCCCCTGACTTACACTGCAAAGTGACACAGGCAACTGCTGGATCTGCTTCCTGTCAGGAGAGATGGGTTTTCATTTTCTAGAATTCTACATAAATGGAAATAACACTATGCACTTTTTCAGGGGTGAGAGTTGCCTTCTTTCACTGAGCATAATTATTTTGAAATTCTTCTATGTTCTGTGCATATTAATAGTTCATTTCTTGTCATGTCTTTCTCTAAGTAATATTCTATTTGTATGGCTATATTACCATGTGTTTTTCCATTGATCTGTTGATGAACAGAATTTGAATTGTTTCCAGTTTACAAACAATCCTGCAATCAATACTTATGAAAAGGCTCTATTTGAACATAAACTTTCATATCTCTTGGTTAAATACCTAGGAGCAGGATGGCTGAGTCATTTGGTAGCGTTTAATATTTTAAGAAACTTCCAGATTTATTCCAAGGTAGTTATAACATTTAACATTCCCATAAGCAGCTTATGAGAGTTCCAGTTAATCCACATCCTTGCCACACTTGAGGATCAGTCTTAATTTTAGACATCTAACTAAGTGTATAGTAGTATCTCATTATACTTTTAATTTCCATTTCTCTAATACTATTGATGTTGAACATGTTTTCATATGCTTATTTTCAACCCATACATCTTTGGTGCTATATCTGTTCAAGTCATTTCCCCCTCTTCCCCTCATCTCCCTTCTCCCCTTCCTCCTCTTCCTCCCTCTTTTCTTATTTTCCTTCTTCTACATTTTGTTAGCTGCTTAAGCAATACCAATTTATTAGCTCACAGTTTTGTAGTCCTAAGTCCAGCATGGCTCAACTGCATTCTCAGTTCAAGATCTCATATGATGGGAATTTAGGGGTTTAAATGTTTCCCTGGTGGCTCAATGGTAAGAATTCTCTTGCCAATGCAAAAGATGGAGATTCGATCCCTGTGTCAGGAAGATCCCCTGGAGAAAGAAATGGCAACCCACTCCAGTATTCCTGCCTGGAAAATCCCATGGACAGAGTGGCCTGGTGGGCTACAGTCCATGTGGTCACAGAGTTGGAGACCACTCAGCAACTAGACAACAGCAAAGGGGTTTAGAGAGCTGGGCTCTCATCTGGAGGCTCTAGAGAAGAATTCAACTTCCAAACTCATTCAGTTGTTGGCAGAATTTTAGTCCTTTGCAGTTATAGAGCTGAGGTTTCCATTTCTTTGTCTCTTAAGTTCTGTTTTTGTTTTTGCTACACCACGTGGCAAGTGGTATCTTCGTTTCCCAACCAGGGATCAAATCCGTGCACCCTGCATGGAAGTGTGGAGACCTAACCACGGGACAACCCGGAAATTCCCTGCCTCTTGGCTTTTAGAGGCGGTCCCCTTCCTTCTCACAAGGACTGCTTTGTTTGCAAACCAGTAGCTGTGTTTGAAGGCTTCCTGGTGGCTCAGCAGCAAAGAATCTGCCTGCAATTCAGGGGAGATGGGGTGGATTCCTGGATCAGGATGATCGCCTGGAGAAGAAGATGGCAACCCACTCCAGTATTCTTGCCTGGGAAATCCCATGGACAGAGAAGCCAGGTGGGCTACAACAACAAACGTTTTGGGCTTTCGTTTTGGGGGGGGTGGTTGCCCTTTAAAACAGTTGCATTGCTGTCTTCTTATGGGATTTTGAGAGTTCTTTATTCAGAACAAAAGTCCTGTGTACGACAAGGAATTTGCAGACATTTCTCTCAGGTTGCGGTTTGTCAGTGTCTTTCAAAGAGCAGAAATTCTTAATTTTGATTAACTCGAATTCATCTTTTTTTGTTTTTAGATCTCATTTTTGGTGTTTGACCCAAGAAATGTTTGTCTGTTTTAAGGTCACAAAGATTTTCTCCTGTTTTTCTCTGTAAGTATTATAGTTCAGGGTTTTAGAATTAGGTCAATGATTCCTTTTGACTTCATTTTTATATATGGGATGAGGCATGACTCAAAGTTTGCTTTTGTTGGGGTTGGTTGGTTGGTTTTTTGTGTGTTTGTTTGCTTTTGGTCCTTGGATATTCAATTGTTCCAGCACAGTTTGTTAAAAAGTCTGTTTCCCCACTGAATTGCCTTTGTGTCTTTGTTAATTGTCACATGCTTGTTTAGTCACTGAGTCGTGTCCAACTCTTCTGTGACCCTGTGGACTGTAGCCCACCAGGCTCCACTGTCCGTGGGATTTTCCAGGCAAGAGTACTGGAGTGGGTTGCCATTTCCTTCTCCAGGGGATCTTCCCGATCCAGGGATCAAACCCCTGTCTCCTGCATTGCAGGCATTCTCTACCACAGAACCACTTGGGAAGCCCTAATTAAATATGGGTAGGTCTTTTTCTGGATATATATTCTCTCCATTGATCCTTTTGTCTATTTTTATGCCAGTATCAAATTATCTTGATTACTGAAGCTTTATAAGTCTTGAAATTGGGTAGTATAAACAAGTCTGTTCTTTTTTTTTTTTTAAATCATTCCCTACTTCAGTTTAATTACAACAGCTTAAGCTGTACTTCTCTTTGCTATTATAAGCCCTTATAATCTGGCTCTTATTTTCTTCTTCTTGATTTAGTTATTAAGTATATTTATATGTAAGTATGTGACTAGGTACACATGGCACTTAGGTATTTAAATGCAATTGTATCTGTTTCCTGAGTGTGTTTCTCTGTATGAGAAGCAGAGTTAACATTTATGACCTACAATAATAGTAGTAAGATGGACAGTCACAATTAAGACATGCAGGTATCACTCCTTCTAACCAATATCCTTAAAATATTTGTTCAACAGGTATTTTTCTTTATGTTCAAAATGACAAACCTATTATATGCTTGGAAAGTGACACAATACTTTAACCTAGGTGGGATTATCACTCACATCTATACTGTCATTGCACTGCACTAATCACCAACATTCAGCCCTCGTGGCTCAGTAGTAAAGAGGTCACCTGCAAAGCAGAAGAGACAGGAGACACAGGTTTGATCTCTGGATCACAAGATCCCCTGGAGAAGAAAATGGCAACCCACTCCAGTATTCTTACCTGGAAATCCCGTGGACACCATGGGCAGAGGAGCCTGGTGGGCTGCCGTCCATGGGAGTCTCAAAAGAGTCCAGCACAACTAAACAACAACAAAACAATTTAATGGATGTGGTTACAAAGTTTTTTGTTGTTTTTTTCTTTTCTTTTTAGCATTTAAATTCCCTGCCTCCTCTCATGCATTCATGGCAGCAAAACATTTCCCAATTTCCTGTGGTTCCTATTCTAGCATCAGTTTTGCTTTTTTGAGGCTTCAGAAGAAGCATCTAATCTTTAGTTGTAAATCATTGGTTCTCAGCAAATAGCATAGATCATGTTCTATAGTCAGTTTTATCCTTCAGCTGATGGGAACTAGAGACTTAAGTCTCAGGGTTATTAACCAGGCCCCCTAGGAGTAGGCTACAAAACTTCCCAGTGGAGACGGGCTGATTCTGACCCAATGGGATTTCTGAGTTGCAATTCAAGGGAGTAATCATCTTTTTAGCTTGCCAGGTATGAAAGGAGTCAAACATGCACTGTATTTCCAATTTGTTTCAGTGTAATTTTGTATCCCTAATGGATCAGAGCACTGGGCAACTGCCTGACCCATCTTCTAACCTGGCTCTGGGTATGGGTGCCAATTCCGTTGCAGACAATACTCTACAAAAAGCCAAACATGGTGGCTGCCTGCATGTACACTTCTACATTGTATGAATATATTGTTTTCCCTTATCCCTCCTCCCCATCTCCCTTACTGTCTCTCTTCAGCTCAGTTCAGTTCAGTCGCTCAGTGGTGTCTGACTCATTGGGACCCCATGAACTGCAGCACTCCAGGCCTCCCTGTCCATCACCAACTCCCGGAGTTCACTCAAACTCATGCCCATTGAGTCAGTGATGCCATCCAACCATCTCATCCTCTGTCATCCCCTTCTCCTCCTGCCCCCAATCCCTCCCAGCATCAGGGTCTTTTCCAATGAGTCAACTCTTCGCATGAGGTGGCCAAAGTACTGGAGTTTCAGCTTCAGCACCAGTCCTTCCAATGAACACCCAGGACTGATCTCCTTCAGGATGGACTGGTTGGATCTCCTTGCAGTCCAAGGGACTCTCAAGAGTCTTCTCCAACACCACAGTTCAAAAGCATCAATTCTTCGGCGCTCAGCTTTCCTCACAGTCCAACTCTCACATCCATACATAATACGGGAAAAACCATAGCCTTGACCAGACGGACCTTTGTTGGCAAAGTAATGTCTCTGCTTTTTAATATGCTGTCTAGGTTGGTCATAACTTTCCTTCCAAGGAGTAAGTGTCTTTTAATTTCATGGCTGCAGTCACCATCTGCAGTGATTTTGGAGCCCCCCAAAATAAAGTCTGCCACTGTTTCCACTGTCTCCCCATCTATTTCCCATGAAGTGATGGGACCAGATGCCATGATCGTAGTTTTCTGAATGTTGAGCTTTAAGCCAACTTTTTCACTCTCCTCTTTCACTTTCATCAAGAGGCTTTTTAGTTCCTCTTCACTTTCTGCCATAAGGGTGGTATCACCTGCATACCTACTGCCAAATTAAACTGGGTTTCTGATATAGGGACAGAGGAAAATAAAGCTGTTTATTTTGTTGTGTCTGTGCTTAGTCACAACCAACTCTTTGCGACCATATGGACCTTACTTAGCCCACCGGGCTCCTCTGTCCATGGAATTATCCAGGCAAGAATATTAGAGGGGGTTGCCATTTCCTCCTCCAGGGTATCTTCCTGACTCAGGGGTGAAACCTGGGTCTCCTGTGTCTCCTGCACCACAGGCGGGTTTTTTACTTGCCGAGCCATTCTACCAGCACTATGCCAGCTATTTTAAACACACTGTGTAACTGAATTCCCTGTCTCACCAGATGGGCATTGTTAGTGTCTTTTCACAGTTCACAAAACCGAGGGTCAATGATATGAAGTAACTTGTGCTAGATGGTACAGCTAGTAAATGATGACCCAGGATTCTATGCTATACCTGTCTTGTTTCAAAAGCTTTTTTTGTATTTTAAAGCATATATGATGTCTAGCTTATTCACAATGTTTAGAACTATCTTCAGTATGAAGTTATCATCTTTTGATGTGTATAAGACAAATCATCAGACCGTACACCTTGAACTTACACAATGCCATGTGTCATATATATCTCAAATAAACTAGAAAAAAAACACTTTTTTTTTTAGCCGTACCACTTGGCTTATAGGATCTTACTTTTCCCAGGGCCTTGGCAGATAAAGCACCAAGTCCTAACCAATGGACTGCCAGGGAATTTGCAAATATTTTTTTAAAGAAGAAGCTAAGATTCAGGCAGAGAAGAGATTAATTCCCACTGTTGGAAGTTTTATACTTCAATTTAGTATTGAGAGCCAAGTGAGGGAGCTGCCACTCTACACAGATAGACATAAAGAAATACTTTTTAAAAACTATTTTATAGATGGAGAAAAATTAGTCTTTTACCTTGAGGCCAGATATAGAGATTACAGAATACAATGTATTCACAAAGACCTACTAGTTACATTTCCTGTTTTTCATCTGATTAAAACTGCCTCATAAAAATTATTTTTTATAACAGAAACATCAGATAACAAAGAAGTAAAAATTGGCTATCCATCCTTGGAAAGCATTCAAAGGTTCTGGAAACAATTATTCGGTAAAAGCAACTCAAAACAACAGCAAAAATTCCTTAAGAATACATATAGACACTTTTGGAAAATTCTAGAACTGTATAATAGAAAGTCAAGGGTCATTCATTAAAAGTGATGCTGGGAATGGTTGCCAGGGACTCAGGGAGGGGCGGTGCAGAGTTCCTGTTCAAGGGTACAGAGTTTCAGTCAAGTTGAAAACATCCTAAAGATCCGCTGTCCTACAATCTGCATATTGTCACCAACACCGTACTGTACACGTAAGGATTATCAAGAGGGTAAATTTTATGTTATGTGTTCTTTACCACAGGTAAAAAAGAAAGATGCTGGTAAATCAACTTTAAGTGATAATTAATTAATACTTGCAGAGTACCTCTTTTAAGACCATTTCAAGTTGTCAGATGTTTTTGGAATTAAGAATTACTATTTATTTGCATCATTTTTTTAAAGTTACCCTACTAAATATATTTTTTCAATATACATTACAAAAAAAAAATAAAATATACATTGCAGCATATCTCTGTAACACCAACACATTTCAATAAACTGACAGTTGGCAGAATTATTTAAGCAAATAGACCATGTATTTAAAGGAAGATTAATTTCTTGGCTATTTTTTCTAATGCATTTAGCAGGAAATAATATAAAACGAGTTAAAAATCAAAGTGTTTGGCTGAATGTCCATAAAATAAAGCTTCTACCAAAGTGGTCTTAGAAGAGGTCATTTCCTATCTCAGATCAGTCATTGGACGTAAAATATTATTTAAGATAGAAACTTTTTAGGAAAAATATCAACAAAAATAGTTTCCATTTCCTGTGATTCACTAATTGCCACTTATTATTAAAGTGTACAGCCCCTAAATATAAGTGACTACTTGGTTCCTTAATTATGCTTCTCCTGGGTCATATAAAAACAAAAAAGCCTTGGCAATGTAAAGTCAGTGAGAACAGGAAAATACTTCACTATCCTCACCAGTCCCTTGACATCCAAGTTCCTAATCCAAAGCCCTTTTCTTTGACATCTCATGCAATAGCAGTATTACTGACAGCATTGAAAGTCATCTTTAGAATGTAAAGTAATTTAGAATTACTTTTCAGCACTTGAAAACATATAACTTGTCTTTCTTTTAAGATCATGTGTTCAGAAACTTGCATTTTCATGGACAGAGCTGGTCCGTGGATTAGCCTAGTTTCATAATAGAGATATGTTTTTATGAAAGTGAAAGTGTTAGTTGCTCAGTTGTATCCGACTCTTTGTGACCCTGAGAACTGTAGCCTGTTGGTGGAATTCTCCAGGCAAGAATAGTGGAGTCAGTAGCCATTTCCTTCTCCAGGGGATCTTCCCTGGATGTGGGTCAAACCCACATCTCCTGCAGTGCAGGCAGATTCTTTACCATCTGAGCCACCAGGGAAGGCTTGATGCCAAAAACTCAGTACACAATTTCAGTCATTCAACATTGTTGCAGAAACTATCCATGTTAAGGTAACTGCTGAGTCATGAGGACCCAGATTGATGCATAGGGAATAGCAGTTTCAAGAGTCTCAAGAAGTATAATAAGGATTTTATAATTGATTTTATAATATACATCTATTTAAAATAAATTAATGAAAACTTTCATAATGTTTCAATACAAAATTTACCCATAAAGATCAGGTCAAAATGTAATCATAGTTAAATTAAACTTCACCAATATATTGGGCCTATACATTAAAACCATAATCAATAATTTCCCCAACAATCCCATGTTGTTGTTATTTAATCACTAAGCCACGTCCAACTCTTTTGTGACCCCATGGACCATAGCCTTCCAGGCTCCTCGGTCTATGGAATTCTCCAGGCAAGAATACTGGAGTGGGTTGCCATTTCCTCCTCCTGGGGATCTTCTGGACCTAGGGATCGAACCCACATCTCCTGCATTGGCAAGCTGCTTCTGTAGAACTGAGCCACCTGGGAAGCCCAGCAATCCCATATAAGCACTTAAAAATATATATATACCAAGCCATGGCACTATTTTTAAATTGTTCTGTTCATGTCTTCTTAGTGCCACTCAACAGTAATCACAAATGCCCTTTTCATTCAAGTTCAAACCTCAACCAAAGCCTGGAATGATTCTCACCATGGCAGAAAATACATCTGCACCCTTCGCAAGAAGAGAGGACCTGGGGTCCATGTGCTTCCTGTTTTCCCCCACCGTTTGCTTACTGAATGAATACTTTCCCCTTACCCCAGTTGTGTTGGTTAAATCTGTGTATATATCCAGACATCTGTTTTGGTTTTCTCTCACCACTTCAAACTCCACCTGGATGTAGAGCATTTCCCTGCACCCAAGCCCACTTGGCCGGGGCCCTGACATTCTGCCTAACTTTGACAGGCTTATCCATGGAGGCTGAGCTCTCTTACCTGGACCCTCTCATTGCTCAAGGAGGTTCTGCTATATATCATGTAAAACCACAGTTCCATCTGTCTCTTGACTTCTAGTCTAGGTTGATGCCTATGGACTCCTTTGGCTGTATTCCCATCCTGCAGGCTGGGTCTCCTTGGACAGCCATACCTGCTGGAATCAAGCCCAAACTCATCAAACATCTTTGGACTCTACAGCTGGACAGGAGAGTCCCTTCATGAAGTCACCCAACAGCTGGGGAGTTTTTTGTTTCACAGTAACAGTTTTTTCACCAACTTCAATCTTGCTGTGCTGATTAGGTCCCAGTGTGTCTTGCTTCTTTATGTATTTCCTTTTACCATTCTGTCCATTCTCACAAATTTAGTGTGATACTTTCAGTTCTGGTACATGGCAGCGGAAGAATGCTGTGGAATAGTAAACAATTCATTTCTTTTACATTTATATTTGAAGACTAGCAATAAAGTGTGATACTAACTCTTTACACTGGCAAACACAGGAACCTTGAATAGTGACATTATTAATTGATTCTTATAAAATTATTTCATGAGATTTATTTAAATTGCTTTGATTAAAGTATTTATAGTTACTAATTATAAATTGTAGTTTTCTGTATAAATATTTTAGAAGAAATATCATTTACTTTGAAAACAAAATAATTTGTTTATGTTTTTTACATAAATTCATAGTTTTGATGAAAATACATTTTGTACACTTTGGATATAATTGTATATTTAGTTCCTTAGATCATTACTGTTATCAGAAAATATATTAGGTAAAATATCTTGATTTCACAACATAATGAGTTTGCTGAGATGAAAAATGAGTGCAAGAAAGTAATTTTATAGAAAAAATATAATAATGTATATACCACAGTTGTTTATTTTATGATTTATCAAGACATCACTAGCCTATTAACCAAATGCCCAACATGAGCAAAAGTAATTAAATTCATTCAGCTTTGGTATTTTGCCAAATGTCAGCCACATGAAAAATCATAACTTCACACATTTTCAGATTTTGTTATAGAAGTATATTTGTCACAGTAGAAAACTATTTGATCTACAAGGTAGAGGGTATGTTTATACTCATATACACTCATGCCTTGGGCTCCGCAAATGGTAGGGGCAGGCGTAACTGAAAAATAATATGTACTTAAAATAGAGTAACAGAACTTTGCCCCTAATTTCTCTTAGCTTCAGGTGTTATTTGTCTGTTTTTGTTGGTGGAGGTGAAAGTGGGATTCTACTTTCTAGAGAAGTGTTTATGTGAACCTCTGATTACCAATGTTAAAGGATATTTTGAGCTGCTTTCTAAAGAATGTCACAAAAATACTCATTTGCTTTACTTGATTCTTCTACAGAATACAGTGTTTCACATAAGACGACAGTTTCGCTTCACAGGTAGGTCTCCCGTACTTGGATCAAAGACACGCTTGTGTCTTTGTGACTTGTCGGGACGCAGTGCAGGTGGAGGGGTGACGTGTATGTCATAATCTGCGTATCCTCATTTCTTGGCAGCCCTGTTGTCCAGTAGAGGGAAAACTTAAGGAACAGCTGAAATCTGTTTCTTATCATCGTATTTTCCAGAGAATGGAGCAAGTCCTCTTGTCATCTCTTGGCTCGGGATCTGTCTCTGCCATTCGTTCTGTATGATTTCCCTTGAGGTAAAAATGTTGAAAGACAGCTTCATTCCTTCCGTGCTCCAGTCCTTTGCATAACACCTGCTCCGAAAAGGCTCGTCACTCCAGTGTGGTTATAAGTCATCCAATTGTCAAGTTTTCTGGTTTCAAATTTTAATTTATAAAATAAAAATACTTTATTTAATCTTTTCAACATACTGTAACCCAACTATTTCATCTGAACTGTTATGTCTCTTTCCTGGTGTATCCTATACACATCTGGTTTTATAAACTATGAAGATGGCTGCATGCAAAACATACATTTTCAGAAGATGGTGTTCATATATCATGCAGGGCACTCTGAACAGTCCTAAGCTGTGGCCAGTCACTACGAGAAGAGACTGGAAGAAGTCCTAGGAGAGAAGGACATCAGTTGAGTTGATGGTGGCTTTGTGCAGTGACATATCCCTTTCTCTAAAGAGAAATGTTACCTGCAATACTCTGGCTGCATGCCCAGTTGGTCATTGGGGATGCTGTCTCTCTAAATCTGCAGCTTTAGTTACGTCCACTGTCTTAACGCACTTCCTGTCAGGAACGGTTGTGTAGATGTGCCAGTTCGGATAGCTGTTATATCTGATATGTGAGAAGCTGTGATCAGGAGAGCAAAGAAATTCTCCTATATGATGCCAGTGCAGAAGTCAGAGATGTGCCAAATAAATAAATAATATAAAAAAGTTGTTTTGAAGTCTTCCCAACTGCTCATTTATTTAAATATATTTCTTCATGCTGCCACAGCTTATGTATTGATTTTTAGAAGACATCCTACTTATACTTATTTTGAGCTTTCTAGGTTTCTCAGAAATTTTAATCAGAATAGTCAGACTGACTGCTCTCAGTGATTGCACTATCGACTGATGGCTTTTGTCAGCTATGTTGGGTAAATAAAAATAGCACCATAAAAGCCGTGTATGAAACACTTTTTGTTACCATGATGTTGTTTTACTTAATACATGGTTCCTGACTTTAGGAATACCCCAAATTTTGTTTTCAAATAGGTATTTTGATCACAAAATCATCTTTAGAGTTTTTTTTTTCTGTAAGTAATAAAATTATTTGTCTATTTTTTCCATTTCCAGGCAGAGAAAAAATAAGAACCATGTTTGGACTACAGTTAAGTATGCATATTGTTAGACTTTTTCCTCCACTTTTCCACTGAGTGTAAAGATTTTTAAAAATTCAAACAGCCAGGAAAGATCCAAGTAGATTGAAAAAAATCACAGAAATTTGCTTCTCTTATCGTGTTAAAGGCAACTTCCCCAAATTTTGCTGGCACCCAGTGGTTGCATAGTAATTGCTTGCTGGACTGAATTATTAAATCCTTTCCCTGCATTTACCCGTACAAAAGGCAGTTTAAAATAAAATATCAACTTAAGCATTGATTTTTTTCTAAAAAATCTTGGCTTCTATTATAAAGTCCAACTTAATAGCATATGTTAAATTATTATCTCTATTACAAAGTGATGAGTACCAACAGTGGAGAGAAATATGCTACAGTTACTTATTTATACATAGTCTTCCTATTTTTGTATTTTTTTCAGTTACTAAAATGGAACCATAAACTGGAGGGCAATGCATTCCTTTTCTCTACCACCAGATGCACATAAAAGAACTATGGCTTACAGGGAGGATGCTTGTTATTTTGTGTGGAATCATCAAGAAACAGATGGAGGGTGATTACATGGCCTATGTCCTGCTGACTGTTTTAAAGCAAATAGACATTAACTTGTATTCTTTGAGTTTGGATTAGTAAACAGTAATCATGTAGAATGAGGAAAATGCAATTTCAGATGATCACAGATAATAAAACAATAGTGGGAGTTTTGGGCCATTGAGGTCTGCTACACAAATCCTCCTAGCGCAGTAGGTAAAAAATCTGCCTGCAATGCAGGAGATCTGGTTTCAATCCCTAGGTCAGGAAGATCCCCTAGAGAAGGAAATGGCAACCCACTCTAGTGTTCTTGCCTGGAGAATCCCATGGACAGAGAAGCCTGGCAGGCTACAGTCCATGGGGGTCACAAGAATTGGATACAACTTAGTGACTAAACCACCACCACCACAAAATCCTGGACCACTGTTTAATGTATAGTGAAATATCTGGGCTGGATGAAGCACAAACTGGAATCAAGATTGCCGGAAGAAATATCAATAACCTCAGATATGCAGATGCCACCACCCTCATGGCAGAAAGCAAAGAAGTACTAAAGAGCCTTTTGATGAAAGTGAAAGAGGAGACTGAAAAAGTTGGCTTAAAGCTCGACATTCAGAAAACAAAGATCATGGCATCCGGTCCCATCACTTCATGGCAAATAGATGGAGAAACAGTGAAAACAGTGTCAGACTTTATTTTGGGGAGCTCCAAAATCACTGCAGATGGTGACTGCAGCCATGAAATTAAAAGGCACTTACTCCTTGGAAGGAAAGTTATGACCAACCTAGATAGCATATTAAAAAGCAGAGACATTACTTTGCCAACGAAGGTCCGTCTAATCAAGGCTATGGTTTTTCCAGTAGTTATATATGGATGTGAGAATTGGAACATAAAGAAAGCTGAGTGCTGAAGAATTGATGCTTTTGAACTGTGGTGTTGGAGAAGACTCTTGAGAGTCCCTTGGACTGAAAGGAGATCCAACCAGTCCATCCTAAAGGAAATCAGTCCTGAATATTCATTGGAAGGACTGATGTTGAAGCTGAAACTCCAATACTTTGGCTACCTGATGCGAAGAGTTGATTGATTTGAAAAGACCCTGATGCTGGGAAAGATCGAAGGCGGGAGGAGAAGGGGACAACAGAGGATGAGATGGTTGGATGGCATCACCAACTCAATGGGCATGAGTTTGAGTAAACTCTGGGAGTTGGTGATGGACAGGGAGGCCTGGCATGCTGCAGTCCATGGGGTCACAAAGAGTCAGACACGACTGAGTGACTGAACTGAACTGAACTGAAGTATCTGTAGGAGATAGCCCAGAGTTCTTGTGCAAACTGGAATTCATTACATAATTCAGCCCATCATGTGCTTAGGGGAGTTTTGAGTACATTCTTTTACGTGATGGTAGGGATATAAAGATGAGTTTGGTGTAACATAGTTCCTATCATCAAGGAATGAAAAGGTGAGGTGGCCCCTCTGGTAGTTTGCCACTGATGCTGCTGCTTAAGCCAGGCTTCTAAGAATGTAGGCATTTGGTCAATAGTTGTCCAGTAGGTGACTATTATGCAGAAGCTATGGTAGCCCCCTCTCCTCAGGATGGTTAAAAAAGATTAATGGGAATTCATGACTTCTACCCATTAACATTTAAGCCCTCAAGTCCTCTTGCTCTTCAGTCATATTTGGGCATTCTCTCTTTCTCTCAGGTGCAGAATTTGTTTTTCTTCCAATGGTTAATCACATTTGGCATAAACCTCTCTTTCCTCCTCTCTCTCCCTCTAATGCTGATTTGGTGGTTGAAACGCTTAGTCCCCCAAATAAGGTGTGCAAGGAACATCACCTTCTTTAATTCCTTCGAATAAAAAAGAAACCTAGCTGGAGCCCTGCTGTGCTGGATTGTTTGGAGATTAAAATACAGCCATTTGGTGGACAACTGCTTTCTTTTCCTGGACTCTCTAAGGAGTCCCATGGCTCATGTGTTTTACTGAAATGGAAGGGGAACCCTTTATGTTCAATCCATCATGGTTACTGCAGGTAATTCTCATTGTCTAAGCCCAGGGGAAGCCTTGAAGATCAGTAGCCTTTCTGCCACATTTGGGGCCTAAGAATCTCATTGATGCCCAAATCTCAGAGCCAGATGTTCAAACTTCCAGAATCTACAATGCCTTTTTTAAGATTCTGTCACTTCCTTCAGGCACTGCTAGGGAGTGGGTTGAAAATGGCTGAGAATCCCCACTAATCCCATAAGACTTTCATCTTAGCAAATCTATTTTAATTTACCCGTTTAGACAAGAAGTGGGTGTCATCTTCAGATACTTTTGTTTTAGCCCCACAAACTCCTCTTAAGACAAGGGAACCCAAAGTTCCTGGATAACTTCTTAGATGGAAGAGATGGGAAATTATAAAAGGCAAAATACAATCTCTCATAACCATCATGTTTCTCTCTAAGGACTTAACCTCACTCTTTAAGGACTTAACCTATCTGCTTCTTCTGTTTTCTTTTTCTTTCTTTTAATGCAATGATTGAAGGCTTGCTAGGGGCCAACCTCACAGAAATTCTTAGGGATCAATATTACTAATCCCATCTGAGAGTTGAAGAAACTAGAGGGCAGAAAAGATGAATAAAATAGCAGAGCTGATATTTGACATTGCATCTGTTTACCAATTTCAAGAGAAGTGTATTTAAATGGAAAGAAATGTCTAATATGAGACTAGGACTCCTACAAAGCAGCCCAAACTCTTGCAAAGTGGGTGATCTTGACAAAGTTGCTTAACCTCCCAAATCCACAGTGTGCTTATCCAGAAACCGAGGTACCTGCTCACAGAGTTCATTTGGTTATTAAATGAGAGCATTATGATCTACTACTTTGTAAAGTTGGAGGCACTATACAAATGTAAAACACTAAGCTCTTTCTATAACATTATGGCTCTACAAATTACACTTTCAGATTACACACACACACACACACACATTCAGATATATATGAAGCATGCAGGCCTGTATATATACATACATATATATATATATGAATAACTTTTCTATACACCAGAAACTAACACAACATTGTAAGTCAACTATACTTCAATAAAAAAAAGGGGGGAAAACTCATGTTCAGTGATCCCCAACTACTAAAGATGCAAGAGACAGTCTACAAGCAGAGCTGAACATCAATTAAGAAATAAACAGAAACCAAGTGATGAGCCATCTGTGAAGAATCTATGCACATTAAATTCAAATTTAAAAATCTAAGCATTCTGACAGAGCAAGTTATAGACTACAAATGAGAACAGGATGACAGTATGTGTTGTGACTACAGACAAAAAGAAACACCAACAAAAAATTAAAGCCCCAAATTGAAGATACAAACCAGAAAACCTAGAATGTTTTCCATTTTTATCATGTCTAGCATGTACCAGGAACAGGCCAGGTATACTTGAAGGTAAGTGTTAGATGATCAGTGATCAACTAATAGTGATGTGACTATTCCTTTTGCATTCAGTCTCATTGAGAAATGACAGACAGATGTCAGAGCAAAACAATACCTTTTTACTAGTAATAACAATTGTTCATTTGGTATTGAGCATTTAGTAAGTACTTTATAGGGATTAATTAATTGCCTAATAATGCTCTGATTATTTTATCCCCTTTTCATAGAAAAGGAAATGGAAAGACAGAGAGAGAGAGAGAGACAAAGGAAGAAAGAGGGACATATGGTATTAAATAGCAGAGCAATATTTGAACCCCAAAACTCTGGCTTCAGGAGAGGGCACTTAACAAGTGTATTGTGAAGTGGGATTGAAGAATCTAACTTAGCCCTGAAGCCAGAAGAGCCCTCCTCATATAGCAGCCCAGATATATATCTCTGCACACACACTTTGTGAATTTGGGCTTCCAAAACACCCTAGGGAATTATTACCTGCCTCAAACCCCCCAAGCACAAAGAGGCCGAAAAGCCCCGCACTTGAGAGACTAGTGGATTTTTATCTAAGTCTCTGAGGTGTGCCAGTCTGAACCAAGGCTTCTAAGATGGGGTTTTGTCCCTCCTCACCATCTTTCCCTTTCTTCAAGTAACTGCAAGGCTAGAAAACAGCAGAGCCACAGATGAAAGTATTCTCAGTCTCTGAATCACGTGTTGGAAAGGTACCCCCTCCACCCCACCCACCCCCCGGGGCTTCTCTCATAGCTCAGTGGGTAAAGAATCCTCCTGCAATGCAGGAGACCCCGGATTGATTCCTGGGTCGGGAAGATCTGCCGGAGATGGGATAAGCTACCTTATCCAAGTATTTGATTTAGTGGTGGAGTTACCTACCACTCCAGTATTCTTGGGCCTCCCTTGTGGCTCAGCTGGTAAAGAATTCACCCACAACAAGGGAGACCTGGGCTTGATCCCTAAGTTAGGAAGATCCCCTGGAGAAGGGAAAGGCTACCCACTTCAGTATTCTGGCCTGGAGAATTCCATGGGCTGTATAGTCCATGGAGTTCCAAAGAGTCAGACACGACTGAGCGACTTTCACTCACTCACTCACTCACCCCACCTCCTGCAGCCAGAAATATCTTCCTCTGATGGTTAAGAGAAATAAACCTTTGTTGTAAATGAGCCACAACACACATTAGGGGTCTATTTGTTATTACAGTTAACCTGCCTGCCAATGCAGGAGACACAAGAGACACGGGTTCGATCCCTGGGTTGGAAAGATCCCCTGGAGAAGGGAATGGCAGCCCCCTCCAGTACTCTTGCCTGGAAAATTCCATGGACAGAGGAGCCTGGCGGGCTGCAGTCCCTGGGGTTGCAAAGAATCCAACAAGACTGAGCACACACATTTACCCTAACCAAAATAGAGGAGCAGAGAGAGAAAGGCCGTGTTTACATCAAACTTTAGCATATTATCCCTGCCCAGCAGAGCAACACGGATTGATTAATGGATCGCAGACACTCTTCACTCCACCAATTATATAAATTACTCCTTTTCCTGTGGGGACAAGCTAATAAGAAAGGTGAAGGGAAGAGCAGAAAGCTTTACACCAAGATCTCTCAGAAGGAGAAGTTTCTACGTCGAGGCAGAAATGTGAGGACAGTGAGAAAACTGGGAGAAAATTGTTTTCCCCATTCTGTAGATATTATTATCCTTCTCTGAGATGAGAAAATTGAGGTACAAAGAGGTTAAGTAACTTGTCTACATTTCCTTCTACTTCTACTTTTATTTGTAAGACATAATTTGATTATATGACAGCAAAACAAAAGGTCTAAAAGCAATATATGTCAAATGTGAACACAATTATGGAGATGTGAACATACATTCATGCTCTAAAGACCAAAATTAGGGAAGAGACTTTTTAAACAAAATGGCTTTGACAAGAAAAGCTTAAACCAAAATACAATAGATTTGCCCATTATACTTCCCTACTGTAAATATTAAGCCCTGTTAAATATTTAACAATGAACTGTTCTTCTCTCAAAAAGAACATCCAGAGAACACAATAAGGAATCAAGGCTTGTGTCCTTGGTTTTGAGGAGAAAATTGTATAACATTGCAATGCAGTTTTCTGACAAATTCAGAATGTCTACGTTAAACTGAGTCTTTGCATGTGTGTGTGCATGTTAAGTCAGTTCAGTCATGTCCAACTCTTTGCAACCCCATGGACTGTAACCCACCAGGCTCTTCTGTCCATTCTCTGGGCAAGAATACTGAAGTGGGTTTCCATGCCCTCCTCCAGGGGATCTTCCTGAACCAGGGATCGAACCTGCACCTCTTAAAATCTTCTGCATTGGCAAGCATGTTCTTTACCACTAGCACCACCTAGGAAGCCGAAATTGGGTCTTTACTGCCAGATAATCCCCTTCCATACTTTATGTTGGTTCCTTGAACTTCACATAATACTCATCCCCAATCGTTTCCATCTCCCTCAAGGTCTGGGCCTCTAAGAATCTCAGTTTCACAGACACTGAAAGTTGGGATGTGAAAATAATTCTGTTTTATGGGAGCTGAAAGTGGGCCCTATAAGACAGAGAGCTGTGTCGGATGCTTCCTCTGAAAGTGACCAAGGCTCTGAGACTCTCCTATGAGTTCCGAGAGAGTGACTCACTGCATCTGAAATGCACAAGTGTAAGCATCAGAGCACTAACCCACTAATCTAAAATACAAAATAGGGGACTTCCCTGGTGGTCCAGTGGGTAGGAATCCACCTTCCAATGCAGGGGATGCGGATTCCATCCCTGGTCAGAGAACTAAGATCCCACACACCGCAACTACTGAGGCCGTGTGCCGCAGCTAGAAAGAAGCCTGCAAGCCACGCCAAGAGCTCACATGCCGCAAGGAAAGCTCTCATGTGCCACAGCTAAGACCCGAAGCAGCCAAAAATAACAAAAAAATAGTTTCAAAAACACGCAATGTAACTGCCTCATTCACACAATCTGCACACTCTCCCTTTGTGTTCACACTATGTTAGAATCTACATCATTCTCAGGAACAACATGTGAAGGGCTGGCTCGGGAATGAGACCACTTGATCTCCCCAGGATGAAGGCCTTCTCTCTCTGGAGTCAGCTCACCTTGAATCTGAAGGCTGCTGGGAAGGCAGGAACCAGAGGTTGGGGCTTCGAATAAATGTTGAACTTTCTCTAGCTTCCCTCCTTGGCCTTCTTCTATATCTGTCCCCCAGGCTATCTCACCCACACACAGAACTTGTATCATGGAATAGAGGCAGATGACTCACAAAGGTGTACCTCCCAGCCTTAACCTCCTCTCTGAGTTCCAATCCATCCATCAGCCTTGACATTTCCACTTGAAAGTCTCAAGGGCATCTCAAAAAAAGCACATCCCTGAAACCAGCTCAGGAAGTTCCCACTCAAAACCGCCTCTCCTGGTGTGCTGTCTCAGTAGAATGGCACTAACTTTACCTGCTGCATAGGAAGAATAGCAGGAGTCATCCTTGATCAGATCCTCTCCCTTGCCACCTTCATAGTTGATTCTTTCCTGAGTCTTGTTGATTCTAGCGTTTAAAAAAGTCTCACCAATATTTACACTTCAATCCATCACAATCAGCAAAATTATCTTTCAATTATCCTCACCTCTCACCTGGGCAACTACAATAACCGACCTGATCTCCAGGCTTCCATTTTCCAATTTACCCTTCATATTATAATTATAATGGTTCATCAATATTTAAAACATTTATCATTGTCCCATGCCTCCTCCAGCAATTATTTCCTAGGGCTGTTGGGATAAATAACACTAATCTTCTAAATGCCATTTGGGGTTCTGCCTGGCCTCAGTGCATCCCCCCAGCTCCGAACACTCTGGTGTTTCAGGGTCTTGTATTTGCTGTAGCTCCCCGAGCCCCAGGAACATGGCACTTGCTATTCCTCCTCTCAGCGCCCTCATGCACCCCTCCCTTCCTCACAGAGTTACTGCTGCATATTTTTTTCCAGATTTTGATTCAGATAGGACATCCTCAAAAACTGCCCCCTGGCCTCACTGACTCGAACAAATTTCCCTGGTTCAGGCTCTCCAAGGCCCATGTTCCTCCTTCACAGCACTCGTCACCATTGCCGTTTTCTATCTGTAAGCTCCATGATGGAAAGAATTGTGTCTGTTTTTACTCAGGACCTTGTATCCCAATGTTTTGCACAAATTTTGCCCATGAAAGGTATTCAATATTATTTTGGCAAACGAGTAAATAAAAAATGGTAAGTGGAAACAGAACTACTGTATGATCCAACAATTCTACTCCCGGATATACATTTAGAAAAAAAAAATAATTCAAAACACTAATTCAAAAAGACACATGCACCCCAGTGCTCACAGCAACACTCTTTACAATAGCCAAGATATGGAAGCAACCTAAATGTCCATCAACAGATGAATGGATAAAGATGTGGTAATATATAGAACATATATTCACAGTAGTATATAGAATACCACTTGGCCATAAAAATGAATGAAATTTTCCCATTCACAGCCACAAGGATGGATCTGGAGAGTACTATGGGACATGAAATGTCAGACAGAGAAAGACAAATACTGTATGATATCACATATGTAGAATCTCTAAACAACAACAAACTAGTGAATAAAACAAAAAAGGGGCAGACTCACAGATATAGAGGACAAACTAATGGTTACCAGTGTGGAGGGGGAAGGGGAGGAAGCAGGGACAATATTGGGATAGGAAGGAAAAAAGTTATCATGAGATTATATGAAATCATGTATGTGAAACTTTTGAAAACTGTTAAAGCACTACACACACTCAGTTCTCAACATGTTAGTTATTATTAGTATTCTAGGTTTCTCTCTTTTTCTGTACTTCTTTTTCTTTTTTCCCTATACTTCTGAGTCTTATTGGTGGCCTCATAATCTGACTGACTAGGTCTTTTTTGTAATAACATTAGTATATCAAGTCAGTATTCCCTGTCCTTTGAGAGATGGAAGTTGGATCTGGTTTAATGGAAAAGGGTAGCCCCATTCCCACCCACCCAGAATGCAGAACCAGGCTTCACATACGCAGGAGATCATACTTGTGATCTATGTAATTTACCATCTGATTCTCCTTACTGTCTCTCCTCTGAAAGGACAGTCTTCTTGCAGAAGGATGTGAAGGCATCCCAAGTCTCTTCTTCAATAGCACAACTCTAGTTATTACCCATTAAACATCATTTCTAAAATCTTCATAATCATGTTCATATTCTGGTTCAATGATATTCCCTCTCATGGATGATGTACCCGGAATTGAGTATAATGCTTGGAATGTGGTTTAATGAAGTGCCCTGCTCACCGCTGGACAATAATAAGCAACTTATGACTAAGTTAATGGGATTCCCAGGTGGCTCAGTGATAAAGAATCTGCCTGCCAATGCTTGAAACAAAGATGTGAGTTTGCTCCCTGAGTCAGAAAAATCCCCTGGAATAGGAAATGGCAGCACACTCTAGTATTCTTGCCTGGGAAATTTAAAAGAGAGAGGAGCCTGGGGGGCTACAGTCCATGAGGTTACGAAGGGTCAGCTATGACTCAGCAACTGAGCACACATGCCCACAACTAAGTTTATAGATTTTTGTTGCTTGTTGTTTATTCACTAAGTCAGGTCCAACTCTTTTGTGACCCCATGGACTGTAGCTCGCCAGCTTCCTCTGTCCATGGGATTTTCCAGACAAGAATATTGGAGTGGATAGCCATTTCCTTCTCCAGGGGATCTTCTTGAATCAAGGATTGAAATCAAGTCTCCTACAGTGGCAGGCAGATTCTTTACTACTTAGTCACTAGGGAAGTTTATAGACACACTTCCAAAACTATACTGCAGCCTATTTTAAATTGAGAATGAAGGGAAGTGTATCGGATTGAATAGTATCCCCTGCCCCTCTCAATTCATGTCCTTCCCAGAACCTTAGAATGGGACCTCGTTTGGAAATAAGTCATTGCAGATATAATTAGTTAGATGAGGTCCTGCTGGAGTAAGATGGACCCTTTATCCAACATAACTAGTGTCCTTATAAAAGAGACAGGGAGACAGATAAAGATAGGAGAATGCCTTGTAAAGACACAGATGCCCAAAGAAAGACAGCCACGTGATGACAGGAGATTGGAATTCTGCAGGAATGTCAAGGATTGCCAGCAGCCACCCCAAGCTGCAAGAGAGGCATGGAAAAGGTTCCCTCTCAGCCCTTCAAAAGGAACCAATCCTGCTAACCTTTGAGCTTGAACTTGTAGCCTTCAGAATGGTGAGAACATTAATTTCTGTTTTAATTCTTGACAAAATTTTTAAAAAGAAAAAGTCACTGTTCCCTGTAGGTATCTCCCTCTCCTTCCTCCCCATCCTCCTCATGTACCTTGAAGCAGAGGGGTGCTTTAGGTGACCCTGTACATCTATGCAGGGATCTACTATGTGTTGGTCTCAAAAGTCCTCAGTATTCAAATTCCTGGGACCGTCTTGCCATAGCCCTCAGAACTAACCAAAGAAAACAATGTTGCTGGATTTATATTGGATTCTTACCTCAGGCGTTTGCATTAATGCTGCACTTATCTTGAACAATCTAAAGGCTTTCAAAAAAATGAAACAACTTTGTTTATGCTCCTCTTATATTATTTCCAAAACATGTGTTTAAGCAAAATTGGAGAGGTTTTCAGTCTCTGTTTGGGTTATCATATTTAGGTGAGAAAATTAAACATTGGCAAGGTTCCTTGCATTTGGTCAAGAGCACCATTTCCAGCTTGTTCTACTTTCTCTTTGGCCCCGTGAATCTCTGTTTGCATCTCTGTTCTCCCAAGGCCTCTGTTCATCAGCTTGGATAGCCCTTCCCCTCCCTTTTGCATAGATTGACCCTGGGGAATCTTGTGGCTTTCATTTTCATATCAAACACAAGTCTGTCTCTCTAAGGGAATGTTTTAATAAAGCACGCCAGTCTCACCAGCTTGATGCTTCTCTGAGTGCCCTCTTCCCATTGCAGGAGAGCAGGGCCCCTGCTCTGATTCTGAGTTAGATATTCTAGCATCACGGAGTCACCCTTGGCTTGGTGAGTGGCAGCAATTACTTAGTGTGGGTTTGCTGTGCTCCAGAGAGAGGTCATGGTAGTAGAATCCTTCTTTATTCAAGGTCCTGGGACCAATGACCAGAACAGGTCTAGGCCTGAATAAAGCATTTCTGACTAGATGCTTATCTTGAAGAATCTTCTACACCGACTGTAACACTGCAGTTAGACAGCCAACATATATTCAATATATTGCTATAAAATGGGACGCCAAGAGCTAAAAACCACAATAAAATCTAGTGGCTTTGCAGTCTCAGCAAGCGACTCTCAGAATGAAGAAATGTTGCTATTAAAAAATTATTAGAAAAGCAGAGACATTAATTTTGCATGTCTGATATTACTCTGTTTACAATCTGTTGTTTTAGATAAAGATCGAGAAAAGATTTCTCATCCTTTGTGGGCGGCTTAGCTTCAGTGTACTCCTCCAGGGGAAAAGAATAAGGAAAAATCAAATAAATATGTTCGTGCATAAGGAACAAATAATTTTGTTGCCAAAGGGAAAATTCATTGGGCTGAAAATTATTCTCTAGAGATAGATTTTGTGAAATCAAGGTTTGCTTTTTTTCTTCTTCAAAACTTCTTTGATCTTCCACCTTGTTATTTGTGGAGAAGCTCAGTGGCATGAAGAGTCTCAAAATATATTATCATTAAAAGCCATGGGTTCTTAAGCAAAACTTATGCAAAATATTAGGGATTCAAGAAAAATACCTAATGTATCCAAAACCAAAGAAGTTTGTTTTATCATTAAAATTACGGCAAGAAGAGCAAAACACTCCATCTAAGTTCCTTTAGAGAAGGAGGGCTTAATCTCCCATGTCTATGGAATCTATGTTGGATGATGGATTTCAGGGGCTCCCTGAGCCTCATGATTACAAAATTGTAAAGGTGGCATTATTCACTTTCTTCTGAGACAAGGGTCTATCATCCTGTCAGATTTTCAAAAGTCTGTGACATCTCAAAATTAAGATGCACTGCCGAGGAAACTCTGTTTGAAAACTTTAAAATAAAACTGTGGGTCATTATTACTAAAGTAATGACTAAATATTAGAAAATTGAAATGCTTATTTTCTTTTGAATACAAGACAAGAATTAAGATTTTTGATTATTTTTCCTATTATCAGGAAATGGAGCAGAAAAGGGGAAGTAGAGTATCTCCTTTTTAGAAAAGGGTAGTATAGCTACAACTCAGGTAAAAAAAAATTGAGGTAGAGAAAGGCTTCCCTGGTCTCAGAGGGAAAGAATCCGCCTGACAATGCAGGGGACATGGGTTTAATCCCTGATCCAGGAAGATCCACAGGCCCTGGGACAACAAAGTCCATGGGCTACAACTCTGAGCCCGCACCCTAGCAGTGCCCTGCAACAGGAGAAGCCACTCACGCACCCCAACTGGAGAGTATCCCTGCTCACCACAACTAAAGAAAGCCTTCACGCAGCAACGAAGACACAACACAGCCAAAAATAAAAGATAAATAAGCTAAAAAAAAAAAAAAGTATTGAGGGGAAGAGTCAAGGAATCCTAAAACCTTCAATAAGTTTTCCTACAGAATATGACCCATTTCATTCAATACCTCCTGGATTAAACACAATGTCCACTTTTGCTAAATGCTACATTTTTAAAAAAAATAATCTTCAAGGCTCATTCTATTTTCTTTCCTCCTTATTCAGCGAGACCACCACTCTCTGTTCTCTAAAGATCCTTTTATTTCGAGACCACAACATTTCAGTGGGTTTTGTCATACATTGATATGAATCAGCCATAGATTTACACTTATTCCCCATCCCGATCCCCCCGATCCTTTTATTTCTTATGCTTAGATCTCTCTTCAAAGAGGCCGAATTTTGTACATCTCTACTCTGTGACTCAATTGTCTGGGTGTCTAGTCTAAAAGTCATATCATTTTTTTGGCCAGTGGATATCTGGTTTTCCCAACACCATTTGTTGACTGTGTACTATTCTACATCATTTCCCCAAATGTATTCTTGGCTTCCATGTTGAAGATGAGCTAGCTGTATATACATAGACTTATTTCTGGGCTCTCTCTTCTGTTCCATGGTCCTGTTATATCTGTTTTTACATCAGTACCATACTATTTTCAATTACTGCAGCTTTGTAACATATCTTGAAATAGGATGTGATACTCCCAACTTTGTTCCTTTCTCAGGATTACTTTAGCTTTTCATGATCTTTTGTGGTTTCATATGAATTTCAGGATTTTTTTTTTCCTTTTCTGCCCAACATAGTATATATAGTTAACGATACTGCATACTTTAAAATGTATTAACAATGTATGGCAAAAACCACTACAACATTGTAAAGTAATTAGCCTTCAACTAATAAAAATAAATGAAAAAATAAATAAATAAAATGTATTAAAAGGGTAGGCCCCAACTTTAGTGGTCTTACCCCACAGGAAAAAAATGCAATAAAATAAAATTCATATTGAAGAGTCGTGTCAAATGATACATATGCCATTCCTTTCTCAAAACCTGGACACTCTCCTGATAACTCTTGTATCATTAAAAGCCCTGTACAGTTGCACAATGGGACATCCCAGATGGCCCAGTGGTTAAGAATTCGCCTGCTAATGCAGGGGACACAGGTTCGATCCCTGGCCTGGGAACTAAGATCCCACATGCCACGGGGCAACTAAGCCCCTATGTCATAACTACTGAAGCCCAAGTGTCCTAGAGCCCATGCTTTGCAGCAAAAGAAGCCTGCACACCATGACTAGACAGTGGCCCTGGCTCACTGCAGCCAGAGTGTCTGTGAACACACAGCAACTAAGAGCCTGGCACTGCAGTGAAGACCCAGTGCAGACAAAAAATTAACAACAAAAAAAAAAATGGTGTTGTTTCTTTTCAACTAAGATCATGGCATCTGGTCCCATCACTTCATGACAAATAGATGGGGAAACAGTGGAAACAGTGACAGACTTTATTTTTGGGGGCTCCAAAATTACTGCAGATTGTGACCGTGGCCATGAAATTAAAAAACGCTTACTCCTTGGAAGAAAAGCTATAACCAACCTAGACAGCATATTAAAAAGCAGAGACCCTACTTTACCAACAAAGGTCCATCTAGTCAAAGCTCTGGTTTTTCCAGTAGTTATGTGTGGATGTGAAAGTTGAACTATAAAGAAATCTGAGCGCTGAAGAATTGATGCTTTTGAACTGTGGTGTTGGAGAAGACTCTTGAGCATCCCTTAGACTGCAAGGAGATCCAACCAGTCCATCCTAAAGGAGATCAGTCCTGGGTGTTCATTGGAAGGACTAATGCTGAAGCTGAAACTCCAATGCTCTGGCCACCTAATGTAAAGAACTGACTCATTTGAAAAGACCCTGATGCTGAGAAAGATTGAAGGTGTGAGGAGAAGGATGAGATGGTGGGATGGCATCACCGACTCGATGGACATGGGTTTGGGTGGACTGCGGGAGTTGGTGATGGACTGGGAGGCCTGGCGTGCTGCAGTCCATCAGTAGGAAAGAGTCATACACAACTGAGCGACTGAATTGAACTGTAGTTCTTTCATAAAGGCTTTGACCTAATAATCAAATTTGTAAAAGAAAGAACAATTGAGGACCCATTCTGGACACTTTCCTCTCCCTTATCCTCACATTCTATTTTTCACAAATTCCTGCCAGTTTTACACATCTCTCAAATGTATCCCTCTTTCTCTATTTCTATATCTCCATCTTGGTTCAGATTACCACCAACGCTTGCCTGGATAAGAAACAGTCTATCTCGTTAGCTTCATGCCTGTTGCCTTCTTACAAGCTGTTCTTTCTGTGGCAGCCAGAGTTATTCAGAAACATAAATCTTGTCATCATGAGCTCTATAAAACCATTCAATAGCCTCTAATAGCTCTTTAGATAATGTCCAAAATGTTTAACATGGATGAAAATCCTAGCCAGTGTGACCCCTAGCTTGTTCCTCATGTAATCTTTTACTATTCCTCTTGCTCTCCACAATCCACTTTCCATGGTTACTATTAAAAGATCTCTCAAAACTTTTAAGTTCTGTGTCTCCTCAAGGCCTTTGTTCTTTTCTTCTTTGCTTGAGACTATCATACAAGCATGCTACATGCTTTACCTTTTCCCAGTTCTGCTCTGAGTTACTACTCCCCTCCTTCAAACCTTAGCACACACATCACTCCATGTGGATGCTTCCATTGGCCTCCTTCCAAGGTCAGTAGCACCCCTACTTCCAACTCAGTGTCCTCCATTTTTCTTTCATATCAAGTAGCACAGTCTGTAATTTTATATTAATATTTGTGTCATTATTTGAGGACTGTCTCTCTCCATCTCCCCCTATTAGCCCTAAAACCTAGCATTATCTGTTTCACACCACAATTTTATTCCAAATAAATATTGAATAATGAATGAATGGGTAGTTCTGATCTCTATAAGGAAACTATACAGTATGAGGGTGAGAGTCAAAATGCCTAAAGAGGGAGAGTGCAGAAAGCCCTGCTGGCTATTCCTTTCCTTTCTTCACGGCCACTTTTATATATCATCAAAGCAGAACTTTCAGCTCCGTTGAGCTGAAGACCTATTTGTTTTACCATTAACAAAAGACAAAAATGCACTTTAAAAAATTTGCCTGGGGATATTGTGCCAGAGTTGCAGTGGAAAACAGGACTCATTTCAAAGGAAGAGATTTATTGAAAAACTTCTCATCGAAGTACATATGGGTAAATGAAGGAAACAAGCAAGGGATGGTGATGCTTCAGAGACCAGTATCAGCAGGAGAACCTTACTGCCCTTAGTACCAAGGGGAAACAGGAGGAAATATGGACTAAGGGCCTCCCAATGGAAGTCATAGTTGAGAGGCATGTGGAATCAGCCCTATGTAAGTTAAGTGCCAAATTTAGGATGGTACAGGAGAAAAATATGCTCTCTTTTTCTGCCCTTGTCTCCCATTCATTGAACCATCTAGAAGCCAGATATAAGCAAGCCTGGGATTTGTAGTCCACAGGGGCCAACCTCTTCTTCAAATAATGCATAACAGACAAGAGAGAGAGAGTGAAGCTGGGACAGAGTATGGATTTAGGCACATATTTTCTATCTATATGAGGTGAAAAGCATCCCTATTAGGAATGGAGAGTTTCATTTTACTGCAAGAATCCCACAGACAGAGGAGCCTGGCAGGCTACAGTCCATGGTGTTGCAAGAATCAGATGCAATTTAGCCACTAAACCACCACAAGAAAGAGATGCCTAGAGAAATGTGGTTGATAGTATCTGTGTACTTATCAAATTTGGGTCACAAAGACAAGTTAGCCACATAGGAAGACTACAATAAAAATTCAATCTCTTTTAAAACCAAAACCAAGAGATTTATTTTAGTGAAAAGAGAAGAATGAATTTAATTAGCAATGAAGAGCTAAAAGATAGGTAGCAAAGATACAACTACAGTTATAAAATGAATCTAAACACTGATAGTGCCAACTTGTCATTCATAAACCTCAATTTCTTTGATAGGCAGAGTAACGCTTGCCAACATCCCTCTCCCCCACCAAAGACATCCAAGTCTGAATCCTTGGAACCTGTGAATATGTTAGGTTACAAGTCAAAGGAGAATTAAATTTGCAGTTGAAAATAATTTTTCTAATCCGTTTGCCTTAAAATAGGAAAATTATCCTGGATTATCAATGTAGGCCCAATGGAATCATAAGCTTTCTTAAAGGTGGACAAGGGAGGCAGAAAAGAAAGTCAAAATGACTCTGCATAAGAAGGACTTCAAAGCTACTGTTACTGGCTTTGAAAATGGAGGAAAAGATTGACAAGACAAGGAATGTGAGCAGCCTCTAGAAGCTGGAAAAGGAAAGGAACTGGATTCTCTCTTGGAGGCTTTAGAAAGCAATGCCAGCCTGTAGACACCTTGAATTAGCCCAATGAAACCCATGTCAGAGGTATGACTTACAGAACTGCAAAATCATAAATGTCTGCTCTTTTAAGCCACTAAGTATGTGGCAGTTTTTTTTACAGCACAAACAGAAAATGAATACAGTGTCCTCATTTGTGAAATGGGGGCTAATAATACTGCTCTTGAGAAAAAATTTAAAATAGGACTGAGCTCCTCCCCCAAAACAAATATTTTAAGGGTCAGACTTGAGGCTTGTGAAATGATAGGCTGCTTCATAAAGGCATGTCTTCATTCCTGGAGCAGAAAATGTCTTTAAAAGCCTACCTGGCTGAATCACAGAGAAGTCTGTTAAAAAGATTTTTTCCCTGCTTGTGGATTACAACTGCTCTAAATCAATCAGTCAGCCAGACATGATCCTATTTATTTTAATTAATTAAATATGCTATATATATTGCCAATGACAAGAAAAAATGCATATGCTTATAAAAATTAATTTTAAAATACAAAGTAAAATCTCAAGTGTGTACAATTAGTTGGGGTAGAGTAGCCTATAAAACCAAATAAAATTTGAAATCTCATGTTACAGTCCAGGACAGCTGCTCAAGTAGCCAGGGTACCTCTCCTCTGGATCTTTCTTTCTCTGGCCCACCTTCCTATATGTCTTGTCACTGTATCCATCCAGCCAGTGCAAGAAGAAAGAGCAGCCCACACAGCAGGGAGGTCTGTGAGTAGGATCTAGAAAGTGCACATATCCCTTAACATGTATTCAAATTTAATCACTTAGCAACACATTACAACAAAAATACTGAGAAATGTAGTTTAGCTGTATGTGAGTCCACAAAGAACAGAGACTAGATTTGGTGAACAGCCAGAGGTCTTCACTTCATGCATGACACAACAAAAGCTAAAAACCTGGCATTGTCTATATTTGAAAATTCATGTCCCATTGGTTCAGGTCTGAGGCTTCAACAACGATTAGTGAAGCTATCGTTTGATTATCAATTATCAGTGGAAACCTGTTGCTTTCTAGTTTCTAAGGCCTATCACATAGCTGTTTGAGAATTAAAAGTGGTTACATACATGTCGCTTATCATAAAGTTTGGCACATAATAAGCACTCCATTAAAGTTAGATCTAATATATTATCAAAATTATCACCACAGTTAAAATTGTCACTATGTAATTTGTGAAAGAAAAGAGAATAAAACTAATAAATTGAGATCAAAAGTAATAACACAGTAAGAGTAAGGAACTTTAGCAGCCCACCTATATCAGTGGATAAATCATCCAGGCAGAATGACAGAAAATCAGTAAGGAAACACTGGGCTTAAGTGACATTTTAGAGCAAATGGCCATTCATATGCATATATACATATTACATATGTATATATATACATATATACATACATATATACATATTATTGTGAATATGTTACACACACACACATATATGTAACATTCCATTTAAAAGCAGCAGAATACACATTCTTTTCAAAAAGTGTATATGAAACATTCTCCAGGATAGTTCACATGCTAGGCCACAAAACAAGTCTCAGTAAATGTTTAAGAAATTGTAATTCTATCAAGCATCTTTTCTTACCATAATGCTATGAGACTAGAATTCAACTACAAGGGAAAAAAAAAAAAAGCAAAAACTCAACACATGGAGGCTAAACAATATGCTACTAAACAACAAGTGGGTCACTTAAGGAATCAAGAAGTACCTGGAGACAAATGAAAATTAAAACACACAATTAAAAATCTATGGGATGCTACAAAAGCAATTCTAAGAGAGAAATTTATAGAGATCTGAGCCTATCTCAAGAAATAAGAAAAATCTCAAATAAAAAACCTAAACTTACGTTTAAAGAAACTAGAACAAAACAACAGCAACAACAGCAAAAGGATAGAACCCAAAGTCAGTGGATGGAAAGAAACCTTAAAGATTAAAACAAAAAATAAATAAAATAATAAAATAGAGATTTTAAAAATGCTAGAAACGATTAATGAAATTAAGAGTTGGTTAATTTAAAATATAAATAAAATTGATAAACCCTTATCTAGACACATCAAGGAAAAAAAAGAGAGGATCCAAATCAATGCCAGAAATGAAAAGGAAGTTTACACCTGACACCACAGAAACACAAAGGATTATAAGAGATGACTATGAACAATTATACACCAATAAAATGGACAACCTAGAAGAAATAAACAAATTCCTAGAAATGTACAATGTCCCAAGACTGAGCCAGGAAGAAATAGAAAACATGAATAGACCTATTACCAGTGATGAAATTTAATCATTAATAAAACAGTTCCCAAAAAAACGAAGTCCAGGGCTAGATGGCATCACATGTAGATTCTACCATACATTTAAGAAGAGTTAACACTTATCCTTCTTAAACTATACCCCAAAAATTGTATTAATAGAAGGAGTACTTCTGAATTCATTCTACAAGGCCAATATCACCCTGATAACAAAACTGGACAAAGATATCACACACACAAAAATTACAGGCCAATATCACTGATCAACATAGATTCAAAAATCCTCAACAAAAACATTAGTAAACTGAATTCAACAATAATTTAACAGGATCATATACCATTATCAGGTGAGATTTACTCCAGGGATACAAGGGTGGTTCAATACCCATTCAGTTCAATTCAATCACTCAGTTGTGTCTGACTCTGTGACCCTATAGACTGTAGCACGCAGCATGTCAAAACCCATTAAATCAATTTAATATACCATACTAACAAACTGAAGAATAAAAATTGCATGATCATCTCAATAGATGCAGAAAAAGCTTCTGACACTATCTGACATCCTTTTGTGACAAAAACTCTCAACAAAGTGGTTATGGATTCCCAGGTGGCTCAGTGGTGAAGAATTCGCCGACAAATGCAGGAGACGCAGGAGACACAGGTTTGGTTCCTGGATTGGGAAGATCCCCTGGTGAAGAAAATGGTAACCCACTCCAGTATTCTTGCCTGGGAAATCCCCTAGACAAAGGAGCCTGGCAGGCTGTGGTGTCGCAAAGAGTCAGACATGACTGAGCATGCATGCACACACAAAAGTCAATACAGAGGGAACAGAACTCAATATAATGAAGGCCAAATATGACAAGCCCACAGCTAATATCATACTCAACAGTGATAGCTGAAGACATTTCCTCTAAGGTCAGCAACAGGCAAGGATACCCACTCTCACTACTCTTATTCAACACGATATTGGAAGTCCTAGCCACAGTAGTCAGGCCAGAGAAGGACAGAGACTTAGGGGTAATTGGAGGAAGGCAGTGAAATGATCAAAATTTCAGTTATAAAATAAATAAACCCTCAGGATGTAATATTCAACATGATAAATATAATTGAACACTGCTTTATGCATGCCCTATATGAAATTAAGAACATTAATCCTAAATTCTCATCACAAGGAAAAAAAATTTTTTATCATTGCTTTATTTTACATCTACATGAGTTGATGGATGTTTTAAACTTACTGGGTAAGTGTTCCATGATGCATGTAAGTCAAATCATTATGCTGTACCTCTTAAACTTATCGGAGAAGGCAATGGCAACCCACTCCAGTACTCTTGCCTGGAAAATCCCATGGACGGAGGAGCCTGGTAGGCTGCAATCCATGGGGTCACATAGAGTCAGACCCAATTGAAGTGACTTAGCAGCAGCGGCAGCTTAAACTTATACTGTGCTGTATATCAGCTATACCTCCATGAAAGTTGGGAAAAAATAAATTAACAACAAAAATCACTTCATGGTTTTAAAAAAAAGTAATATTTTAAAAGACAACTAATAAAGATAAAAAGAAACTGCCCCAATAACATTTGATTAGTAACAAGGTTGAAAATGAGAAGTTAACACAGCCTGAACCAGAAATTTGTCCCTCCCAAGATTTTCTAAACAAATAATTTAGGGAAAGTCCCCTTTCCTCTCTAAGGGTGTGATCCCAAAGTCACTGTCACCACGTTCTTTCACCAGGGAGAAAGCCTGAAGCAACAAGGTCAACATCCAGAAAAAGAACAAAAACAAGAATGATGCTACAGGAGAATCTTCACTTTTAGTTCCCGTTGACTCAGGGTGTAGCCACCCTGTGTTAGCTATTTTCATTTTGAGAGATATTTCAGTATCTTTCCAATAAATCAACCTTTGTACTTTATCTAGCTCAAGTTGACTTTCGTTACTTACTACGAAAAACAAAATATAATACATAGATGACAAACTAATATAATATATAGATGACAAGCCTTTGAGGTCTTGACTAAAACTTAAAAGAAATACTAAGTCTTTGCTACCCAAGTATGAAGATCTACTCTCCCAGAAGAGGGGTAAATGTATCTAACTGTATCTATAGAGAAGAGAATTACTTGCAAAGAAAGAAACCAGAAAATTGAAAACTGCCTCAGGACAATTTTAAACTACTGGCGCACTTATCAGTGCTGAGATAGCTCTTGATTCTCCATGCTAATGACCTGAAGGTGATGCAGAGAAAAATCTCATTTTAGCTATTGGTTTCCATTGTTCTCTATGAGAATTGCTAATAAGAAACAGAATTGACTTCATCAGTTCCTCCCCGCCCCCGCCCCCACTACTTTCCACTGGATTTTGGAAAATATTGATTAATTACTGGAATGGAAAAAGACACAAAACAGATGAGAAAAAAGGGGGAAAAATGGACATTTTTCAATTTGGAAAATTCATCCTAGGTCACTGAGAGATGACATGATAGTGGATAGAGGGAATTATTAAGTCTCACAAGATAGTAGTTTGAAAAGAAAAAAGAAAAGGAGAAGTTGAGACTAACATCTTGGCCATAATCAGGTGTAGGGGAGGAAAAATATTTCCTTGAACTTCTAGAGTCTCTGGCTGGGTCTGAAAATTAAACTGAGAAAGACAGATTAACAGGAGAAAAGCACAGAAATGATATGTTTTATGTGACACAGAAGACTTCATAGGAAATGACCCACAGAACCAGGCTTGAATGTTTATGCTAGGTTTGATAAAGAGTGGAAAGTGATAAAAGAAATTTTCACATATTGAGGTATGGGGGAAGTCATTCTAGCTTATACTTGGATTAACTTGAATTTTACTCTGACTAGAACAGCCCGTTTGTGAACTATCGAACATCCGTTGTACATCTGCTTTCATTATTAGAGAAAAATACATGCAACCAAAAGTAAGAATGTTCATGTTAAAAATAAAGATTAAATGTCCCTCTTCTTGGACACTGATACTGGTAACTCCTTTGACAATAAGACTCCCTTACCAGGTGGCAAGGCCAAATGACTCACTGTGTACATGCTGGACTGTTCCTTTTTTGTTTGTTTTTGAAACCTTGAAGAAATGTAACTGTGACTTGTTTATTGTTCTTTGGTCTGACAAGGTATAAAACTGCTGAAAACCCTATTTCTCTGGAGCAGTTTCTCAGAGTGACCTGGAAAGTGGGCTTCTGGGCTAGTCCTCACATTGGCCCAAATAAAAGTCTTTTCTACTCTTTTTTTTTTTCTACTCTTAATATTGATTGTTTATTGGTTATCTTCATCAACAGCAATTGTGGAGGAATATGATAGGTTAAAGAGTATAAGGTAAGTACAGAAAACTGGAGGTCTTTAGCAAGGCCTGTCTGTCCAGATTCTTCTCAGAGTCCTGCTGTTTTTGGAGACAAGGACGTGACTTTCCTCCGGGGATAAAAGAGCTTCTCTCTGGTGAGGTTTCTATGACTCATTTCAAGGAGTAGTGAGAAAGGTCACAATGACCTTCCTGCTTCTGTCTGCTCAAACTCCTTCATTTTAAAATCTTCAGTATGCCAAGATGCTGTGTTTGCGGTAGCTGAAGAAAATTCTAGAACATGTTAAAACTATTACGTTGGTGGTCTGTCTAGGTGAAAATGGTACCTCACTTCTAAATGTTACCCACTTACAGAATCACATTTCAAAGTGAGATACCCATTTATAGAGGGGGCTTCCCTGATGGCTCAGAGGTAGAGACTCTGTCCGCCCTGAAAGAGACACATGAGATGTGAGTTTGATTCCTTGGTCAGGAAGATCCCTGGAGGAGGAAATGGCAACCCACTCCAGTATCCTTACCTTAAAAACTCCATGGACAGAGAAGCCTTGCGATGTACAGTCCATAGGGTTGCAATGAGTCAGACAAGACAGCACACACAGGCACACAGTTATATCGACCACCAGCAGGATCATTTGTTGCCAGTGTAAGTCTTTTTGAATCTGACTTCAGAATAAAGCTTCCTCTTCCATCACTGTTTACAAATACGTCGTGACTGGGGAGGTTGCCACCATGTACGGGTCTTCTCTTTGAAGGGCGGCTCTGCAGCAGTGCTCAGGGCCCAGACGATAACCAGCTCAGGTGACTCACATCAAATCAGGGGCATCTGCTCACCTCCTCTTTCTCTTGTGACAATAATCAGTTGTGTAAATAACAATGACTCCCCTGCCACGCGCTTCGATGTGTCAGGAATATATTCCAGTGTTTATTTTAGGTTTTGGCTGTTTCAAGGGAAGGAAGCAATGGGTATCTATAGCAAGTTATTAGATTCTGAAGTTAACAGTTTGTGTGCATTAATTTCTATATTAGAATGACTCTGGCTGAAACAACTCTTTTTTAAAACTTAAAAAAAAACTGCTAGATTAGAAAAAAACAAACAATAAATGACATTACATATTTCTTTCTTCTAAATTTTGAGCACTTGTATTTACCTTTGAGGTAGATCACCCATTTATTTGGGGGTGGGGGGAAGCCACACACCACAGTGGACTTTTTAGTGATGAAATTGTGAAACCAGATCCCTCACTGTATCCTGAAGACAGGGAAATGACTCGAATGCAGATGTTTCAGGTCCAAGTCATTTGTTGTGTTTGGGAAATGGAAATTGAGTATCCAGTCTCTGGGGATTTGGTTGTCTCTGGGAGAAATGTTCATTTTTAAAAATCTTCCCAGTGCTCAAGAATATTGCTTCGTCTCAGAGTTGTGGGTGTTCTCCTTCAGGCAACTGTTTACAGGAAATCTGTAACTGAGGTCACGGGGAATGCTAGAAACAGCAGCTGGCAGACAGCTCACTCCCCAGAACACCCTGACAGGAGAACTTGATACCTCGGCTGTGGCTTATCTAAGATTGAATAACTTGGCTGCCGGACACTGCTCTGCTTTGTTCTTCTGAGTTACAGGACCACACCCTTGTGGGTAGGTTTCCTTCATAATTGCTTGACGAATGTCCTCACTGTCCTTCGCACAGAGAAAGGCTAACGTGGGGACAGGAAATAAGCCAAGCCTGGAAATGGTGTCTCAGGGACCTACTGTCAGTTCGGTCTAGATTTCTGAAGTGTGGAAGGAAGTCTTATTGCCTAAGGGTTCAGAACAAAACCCTAGAGTCAAAACTTGACCTGCTACTTGAGAACATGTTGCTGAACCCACTGCTCTGATGTCTGTGCATCCGAGCTGGTCCAAGAAGTCTGAGCTCTCAGTCAGCGCTGAGAAAGTACACGAATGTGGAATCTGAAACCTGTAAAGCAGATGGAGAGAATCTTATATTTGTTCAATGTAATTATAAATAAATTGGAATGTGTATTTTTATAGCTTATTTTCATGTTTTTATTTACTTTTATTATAGTTGAACAGCTTCCCTGGTGGCTCAGTGGTAAAGAATCTGCCTGTCAAGTAGGAGACGTGGGTTCAATCCCTGAGTCAGGAACATCCCCTGGAGAAGGAAATGGTAACCCACTCTAGTACTCTTGCCTGGAGAATCCCATAGGCAAAGGAGCCTGGCAGGCTACAGTCCAGGCGTTCGCAAAGAGTCAGCCATAGCAATTGAGTATGTTATAGTTTATAAAAGTTTTTGTTAGTGATGGGCTGGAAATAAAATTGTTCTTCATCACAGATACTTTGAGAGCACTTGCATTAAACAACTGAGGGAGTTTTCTTACTGCAGAAATATCACAGAATAATAAATGAGAAAATGTTTGGAAAGTGTTGATGCCTGACAGCACTTTCATGCAAAGATGGGCTCAATAAAGGGCAGGGATGGTACGGACCTAAGAGAAGCAGAAGAAATTCAGAAGAGGTGCAAGAATACACAGAAGAACTAAACAAAAAAGATCTTCATGACCCAGATAACCACAGTGGTGTGATCACTCAACCAGAGCCAGACATCTTGGAGTGCAAAGTCAAGTGGGCCTTAGGAAGCATCACTATGTACAAAGCTAGTGGAGGTGATGGAATTCCAGCTGATCTATTACAAATCCTAAAAGATGATGCTGTGAAAAGTGCTGCACTCAATATGCCAACAAATTTGGAAAACTCAGCACGGGCTAAAGGACTGGAAAGGGTCAGTTTTCATTCCAATCTCAAAGAAAGGCCATGCCAAAGAATGTCCAAACTACCACACAATTGCACTCATCTCATATGAGAGCAAAGTAATGCTCAAAATTCTTCACGCTAGGCTGCAATAGTACATGAACCGTGAACTTCCAAATGTTCAAGCTGGATTTAGAAAAGGCAGAAGAACTAGAGATCAAATTGCAAACATCCACTGGATCATAGAAGAAGCAAGAGAATTACAGGAAAACATTTACTTCTGCTTCACTGACTACACTAAAGCCTTTGACTGTGTGGATCACAATAAACTGTTGAAAATTTTTAAAGAGATGGGAATACCAGACCACCTGACCTGGCTCCTGAGAAATCTGTTTGCAGGTCAAGAAACAACAGTTATAACAGGACATGGAACAAAGGACTGGTTCCAAATTGGGAAAGGAGTATGTCAAGGTTGTATATTGTCACCCTGCTTATTTAACTTACATGGCAGAGTACATCATACAAAATGCAGGGCTGGATGAACCACACTCTGGAATCAAGATTGCAGGGAGAAATATCAATAACCTCAGATATGCAGATGACACCACCCTTATGGCAGAAAGTGAAGAAGAACTAAAGAGCCTCTTGATGAAAGTGAAAGAGAAGTGTGAAAAAGCTGCTTTAAAACTCAACATTCAAAAAACAAAGATCACGGCATCTGGTCCCATCATTTCATGGCAAATAGATGGGGAAATAATGGAAACAGTGACAGACTCTATTTTCTTGGGCTAAGAAACCACTGCAGATGGTGACTGCAGCCATGTAATTAAAAGACACTTGCTCCTTGGAAGAAAAACTATGACCAACCTAGACAGCATATTAAAAAGCAGAGACATTACTTTGTCAAAAAACGTCCGTCTGGTCAAAGCTATGGTTTTTCCAGTAGTCATGTATGGATGTGACTGTTGGACCATAAAAAGGGCTTACTGCCAAATAATTGGTGCTTTTGAACTGTGGTGCTGGAGAAGACTCTTGAGAGTCCCTTGGACTGCAAGGAGATCAAACAAGTCAATCCTAAGGACATCAACCCTGAATATTCATGGGAGGAATGATGCTGAAGGTGAAGCTCTGATACTTTGGCCACCTGATGTGAAGCGCTGACTCATTGGAAAAGACCCTGATGCTGGGAAAGATTGAAGGCGGGAGGAGAAGCGGACAACAGAGGGTGAAATGGTTGGATGGCATCACCGACTCAATGGACATGAGTCTGAGCCAGCTCAGAGAGATAGTGAAGGACAGGGAAGCCTGTCATGTGACAGTTCATGGGGTCGCAAAGAGTTGGACTTGACTTAGTGACTGAACAACAACAGGTATCCAAATAAAAAACCAAATTTGTTTAAACATAAATGAAATAAACATTTACTTAAAGAGTATAAAGGAAATACATAAATTTCAGAAAATTTAACTTTTATAAGTGCTCTATGATATATTTCACATAATTAGTTCTCTTAATTACAAGCACTCCTAAGTTTTGAAACTTTGCATAACCTCTGCATTGAAGAACTTTGTTATTCATTGCATTAAGTGAGAATGTGCCCTTGAAAGTAATAAATCTATGTATTTTCAGATATCCCTTAATTATTTTTCATTCATTGAAGCATTCAGAATTATTGAGGTGTAAATGCAGATGCTCTCATGTTTTAGGAAGTAACTCGATCACATTTCACTTTTCTTATTTATACGTCACAACGCACCTATGATGGAGGAAAAACACTATAATTCTCTGCATTCATAATACCATTGAATGAGCACAGACAATAATGACTTAATAGCAGAAACTGCATGAAAATGTTACATTCTTCATTTTCTCTGTTTTCTGTTTTCTTTCTGAGACAGTATGCCCACAATTTCTGAAGGTAGCTTTCCGTTGTTACTTGCATTCCCTCTCTTTCAGATTTCCATTCCTTTGAAACACATTCTCATCTCATTTTTAACTAACAACAAATGAGTCTCTAATTCTAGCTGATGAGATAGCATCTCCAGCTTTAATGTTAAAAAGCGATCTTTCTTAGGAAAAATCCTAACAGCAGCACAAAGGACCTGTCAGCAGTTGTTGGGGGTACGGTTTCCTTCCCTGACCGTCACAGGTGTGTTATTTGACATTGTACAACTGGCATTGTTCTCCTGACAAAATATGTGTCGCAGATGGGGGCACAGTCAAATCTTGTTAAAATGGACAGTTGTAAGAGGGACCAAATCCTGAAAGGCCCTCAGCTGGTGCAGTGAATTATTTTATTGGGGAGGGAAAAGAAAAGATTGCGATTTGGGCCCTGAATGACTTGAATAATAAATCAGAAGCTTCTCATCTGTACGCTACATTTGTCAGGGAGATATTTTGCTGGGCACAAAATTGCAAATTGTCTGCTGAATTAAAGGGTATGAAAATTAAAGTGGCCAATTAAATGCAAATAATCCCTGTTCTCAGGACAGGTACTGACTGATCTCGTAGGTAGGTCATGCTTTGATTATTATAGCAGCATTTCTCTTTTAATTCCGAATGGAATTCAAACAGACATCATAAACAATGATGTGTGCAGTGAACCAGCCAGCTCCCTGCTGGCCCTTACACTTGCTGTCCCCCTGCCTGAAGGCAAGCTTCTTTGTAGTTCTGCCTGGCTAGCTCCTTTTCCACATTCTAGTTTCAGCCCAAATGCCTTCCTTCTTGAAAAGGACTTTCCTCTCCACCTTATCTAAAATAGTATCTCCTGCTCATCATTCTATGCTTTTGTTTTAGTCATAATTCTTACCACCACAGGGGGTCATCTCACTTGTAAATTTGACTACTTGCTATTGTCTGTCTCTATAGAATATATATTTACGGGAGGAAAGATCATATTTGCATTCTCACAGTTTCCAATCCCTGGTCCCGTAAGTTGCTCAATAAATTTGTGTAACTTAGTGAAGTGAAATTTTTAAATGGGGTGTGTGATACCTCTTTAAAACAAAACAAAACTACCCCAAATATTTTTAAACAGGCACAGAAAAAGTCATGGATTATATCATAAAGCTTTCTCTAAGAACCGTAAGAGTTCTAAAACCATGCCCTCTTTCTACCAGTTTTTGATATGCAAAGAAATGTTTCTCTCTCTGCAGGAATTTGGTTTAAAAAGATTAGTATAAAAAATAGAGAGCTTTCTATAAATAGGCACACAGAATACAACACATTAACCATAACCCATAACCATATAGTTGTTTTTCATCTGTTTTTTTTCTTCTAGTTGGGAATTTAAGCAAGAGTAATATCATTAATATCATGTTATGGGTGAATTTTGGAATAATGTTATTATATTATACAATCCTCTATATAACATTTCTTTTCTCCATAGCTAGTGTTTGACCTGAGTCAAATCTCATTATTAAATCTATTTAGCTTATACTTAATCTTTATTGATTTTTTTCATAAAAAAGAGAAAGATCCATTTTTTATTATGTTTGTTAAACAGGTAGAGTAAGACTGAAGTGGGCACAGCAAATAAAGCAATTGATAACTATTTGCTGAGATGTTCAATTTTATACACACACATACACACACACATACACACACACACACACACACACACACATACACATATATGTGGTTTAGTTGCTAAGTCATGTCTGACTCTTGTGAGCCCAGGAACTGTAGCCCGCCAGGCTCCTCTATCCATGGGGATTCTCCAGGCAAGAATACTGGAGTGGTTGCCATCTCCTTCTCCAGGGGATCTTCCTGACCCAGGAATCGAACTCCGGTCTCCTGCATTGCAGGCAGATTCTTTACTGACTGAGCTACGAGGGAAGCCCTGTATATCATATATCATATATATATATATATATATATATATATATATATATTATACATGTAATTTATTCATTTGACTGCACTGAGTTGATGCATGCAAACTCTTAGTTGCAGCCTGTGGGATCTAGTTCCCTGATCAAGGATGGAATCCAGGCCCCCTGTATTGTGAGCTCGGAGTATTAGTTACTGGACCAGCAGTCTTAGTTACTTCCCAATTTAATATATTAAAGGGAAACTATGAATAAGACAATAAATAAATAGAGTCTTACTATCTCATTGAGATAATATCTATCTTGATATATCTTGATTTCTATTAGTACTTCTGTTTATTATCCTGAACACCCCAAAACATGTGCATGGATTTGAATGTTAAACATTAAAGTATTTTTTAGAGGAAACAGACATATTTAAACATATTTACAGTTTAGATTTCTAATTTTAATATGTCTCCAGTGTACATTTCTAATTTTAATGTGTCTCCAGTGTATATAGGAACTAAAACATATTAAATTAGTCCAAGTAATCTGGCATATATTCTGAGGTTAACTATCTTCACCCAACATATAGCACTCCCAAGGCAGCTACGTTTAAGGTGTTGTCATTTTCATGCTTTGGCTTATTTAGAAGCTGAAGCTTATATAATTTTCATGTTTGAGGATTTATACTGTTCATTTCTCCTAAATTCTGGAATATGACACAATGCAGAAAAGAATCTGTTGCATAGTCTTGCCATTCTATAACCAGACTTTCCTTTTTCTAATGGAGAAAAACTGCCCATCTACAAGGGAAATTAGGCAGAGGACATTTGCATGCATTTATTTTATGCACCTGTTAAACATCCATTATGGGGGGATCACTGTGTAGTCATCGGATACAAAGAGTTATGAAAAACAGATTGCTACATTTAGAGCTGGAAGTCAAAGGGGATGATGACCTATCTGTGAACCCACTGATAACATATGTGATGTTTAGGAAAAGGGCCCTAAAGCCTTTCTCACAGGAGAGGAAACTTTATGAGAACGTGGGGTTTCCATAAGTGATCCATACAGGCATATAAGTGTCTGCCAGGATTAAGTAAGTAGGCTGAGGCAAGAGTATGCACATGGGAGTCATTTTAAAGCAACAGTGAACTTCATTTATAATGATATCCTGCCTATTATTAAAACATGGGCAGCATTAAACACAATTACTTCCAAAATGTGGCTGCAACGAACACAAGCTACAGCTATTATCGTCACTGCCCTGAGCCTCGTAAGCAAGATATACTGTGCCCTCTCAGTAACTTTATCCACATGACTGGGGGGAAATGAAAGCAAAGAGAGCCAGTGAAATGTGTCCAGTGTCCTGAAATTTGAGACTGTAAAAAATTAATAAACAGAAACTTCAATTAAATACAGCTCTTATACGTTGTGAGGATTGCAGAGTCCAACGACTCTTGGTAAGAAGAAGACTCTTCCTTCCTGACAGGAACTCAGCCAATGAAACGCCACAAACTCAAACTTTTTCCTTTCCTTGCCATGGGTAGGGTGGGGAGAGGTCGGGGAACTTGTATGTGGCCCACCATAGTTACAGACCCCACATTGCAACTCTTTGCTGAGCCTGAATAAACCCATCTTTGCCGGAGAAATATCTGGCCATCTATTCATTTCAGGTAAAGATAAAGTTTTATCAGGGTAAAGTAGAAAACACAAACCACTAGTGTGTTGCTCAGTACTAGCCCTACCATAAAGCATACCTAGGAGACTTATCTGATCATTTCTAACTCTGGTGTCTCTTGCTACCAGAGCAGGACATCTCCAGAAATCAAGCTGGTTGGAGGAAAATGGGAAGGTTCTGTTGCCTTCAGTCACTCCCCACCAAACCAAATTTAGCGCTAGTGCTCCCTACCACGGGTGTATATTGGAGCTGGTTGTATATTTTTAACCAGAGAATTGGTTAAAAGTTCTGATACCTGAGCTCCATCACTAAGATTCTGAGTGAATTTAATTGCTTTGCCATAGGACCCCGATCAGTGACTAATGCTGGCTTTCCCAGGTCATTCTAATATACAGGTAAGGTGGTTAATCACTGTTCTAGGCAAAGATATAAGGCTGACCTTCTCAAGTCAAGGGGTTGAGCCAAGCCTTGCTCTTTAAAAAATCCTTTCAAGCTATCATTTTGTGACATTTTCCCTCAAATGCTACCCTTGATATTTATTTGAATCTGAATTTCTGTAAGTAACAACATTCAGGATATTGGGAGAAGAGGCGGTGGGGTATAATTGTGTTATCCGCACTGAACTGAATTCACAAACTAGTGGCAAATGCACTTTTGACCAAAGCGCCCAACTTGTAACAAATTAGGATGTTAGTTATTGAAGGTTGGAAAGTGATAAAGAACATAAGACTAAACATATCGCAGGGACTGCAATTTTTCATATTTATGAAATAAATGAATAGCGGGCATAAAATCATGGTGTGTGCATTTACTGTGGGCTGTCAGAGAAAAAGAATGTCTTCATTACCAACCAGGCCTCAGTGTTAAGTATTTTGGAGCCTGTGGGACTGTTCTAGATATTAGAAATCTTCAGTAAAGTCACAAATGAGAAACACATTGTAACACACACAGAGTCTGGACGTTCCAAGCACATATGTCTATAATCTTAACCAAATCCTTGGAAGAAAAAAGTTGCAACTAGATTTTCAAGATGCCTAGATTTGGGGGTCTGGAAAGTATTAGGCAACGGGGAAGTGAACAAGAATGGTTGTGTCTAGTAACAGCTGGAGTTCACTTCTGCCTAGCTGGCCACCTAGGTCAGCTCCATAGCTGAATGTTGTCTTCTCACTTTTGACTATTTATATGCAGGGGTGAACCAGCCAAGTACACACATTCTAAATTCTGAGCATCATCAGAAAGTCTCAACCCCAGGTCTCCATATTTGCCTTGCTGGACTGCTGAAAATCTCCAGCAATGTACAACACAAGGATTGGAAGACAGCTTTGGGGTCAGGATTTGCTGCTAACCAGCTACTGGCAACTCAGGGGCTTCCCTGGTAGCTCAGATGGTAAAGAATCCCTCTGCAATGCAGGAGACCTCAGTTTGATTCCTGGGTTGGAAAGTTCCCCTGGAGAAGGGATAGGCTACCCACTCCAGTATTCTTGGGCTTGCCTGGTGGCTCAGATGCTAAAAATCCACCTGCAGTGTGGGAGACTTGGGTTTCATCCCTGGGTTGGGAAGATCCTCTGGAGGAGGGCTTGGCAACCCACTCCAGTATTCTTGCCTAGAGAATCCCCATGGACAAAGGAGCCTAGCAGGCTACAGTCCCTGGGGTCACAAAGAGCTGGACATGACTGAGCGACTAAGCACAGCACAGCTAAGGAAACTTGGGAAAGTTTTTCAAAATCTGAGTATCATTTTCCTCGAATGTAAGACAAAGTTAATTTTAAAAATGACTGCACCTAACACCCAAGTTTAATATAGGAAAGAAATAATTTGTTTGGAAGAAATTTGATGTGCGACTTGCAAAGTACTGTGAGATGGGGGACTATCAGCCTTATTCAGGCATCAACTTTATAGACCTTGAAGAACTATCATGAAAATAGTAACAAAAGTCATCAGTTACCTAATGCTGCATAACAAATTATCCCCAAACTTTATTATGCTCATTAAATCTCAGGATTAGGAAATTTGGGATGGGCTCAGCCAGGCACTTTTCACTGAAGCTTTCTAATGGCTGCAATCATTCCTGTTGAAACTCATTCAGTCTTCTGAAGGCATAACTGGGGTTGGAGAATTTACTCGAGGTGATTCGTTCAGGGTTGGCAAGTTGGCACTGGCTATTGGCCTCCACCCCTTTACAAATGGGCCACTGGGTTGCTTGAATGTCCTAACAGTCTGACAGTTGGCATCCACATAGCAAGCAGTCCAAGAGACGGTGGTGAAGTTGCATTAGCATTTGTGACCAAATCTTGGAAGTGACCATAGCAGAGCATGAATTCCAGTAGATGAGAATCATTGAGAGCCATCCAGGAGGCTTACTACCAACACTTAGCTGTTTTTATTTTTCTACATGATAGACCATCAAGCGCTCTCAGGTAGAGACATGGAAAGGAGAAAGAAAACTCAAATCTGCCTGATGTAAGACTTACATGTATTGCCTTGCAAGGAACCCAAGACAAGAGGATCCCTAAGAGGAGAAAGCAAACCAAATCGTAGGAAAAAACCTTAAAAAAGAAGATAGAGGAACAGGGAACAGTGGAAATAATCCACAGCAGATGGCATGGTTTTCTGGGATTAGTCTAGCTCACGAAGAGCTCAAAAGTGGTCCATGTTCAAAGATCTTGTAATCAAAGTGGGCTTCTAATCGAAGGTACAATATTTATAAACTAAACAATTAACTATCATTTGAAGAGAAATATGCTGTAAATATCTGATTCTGCTGGCTGTGCTAATGATTTCACTGTGTCCAAATATGTTATCCACTTTTCCTTTGCTTTGCATTTGTTGTTGTTGTTTTGGTTGCTAAGTTGTGTCTGACTCTTTGTAACCCCATGGACTATAGCACACCAGGCTCCTCCATCCGTGGGATTTTCCAGGCAAGAACACTGGAGTGGGTTGCCACTTGCTTCTTCCTTGCTCTGTGTTACAAGTAACTGAACCCTGTAAACTTTATTCTCAGATTCCCTTGCCTCTGGCTGCTTTCTACCAATGGGAGGCATTGGCTACAGACTAGTATATGGGGCAAAGAAGTCAGGGTATTTTTCCCCTTTCCTTTCTGCTTCACACAGCTTCTCCAGCAATAACTGCCTCCTCTCCACATTTCTAACTCCCTCCAGACAGCGGTGGTAGGAGCCCCCACTGGACAAGGTCTGCCAAGGTCTGGCTCTCATGAGGAGACCCTGCCTCTCAGGCTTGGTTAACACTATCTCCTTCCCAAGGCTTCTTGCTATTGTCATCTTCAGGATTGCCTCACTATTGCCAGTAGACCACCCAGTTCTTCCAGCATCCACTCTCAAGCTAAAACAGGTGATGTGCGCTATACTTTTCTGACTGAATCTGACTGACAATGGTAAAGAACAGGTCATAAATGGCCCAAATCTTGCTCTAACCAAGGCACAAAATGTCAGTCTAAAATTAGGTAGAATAATTATGTAAAGGTCACACACCTACCAAAAAGAATTGGACTAACCCACCTCCCACTGAGTTTCAACATTCACGTGTTTGTGTAGTTTGTTGACTGGGAGGACAGGAAGGAGAGAAGGATAACAGGGCAGATATTGCTAGAATAAACATAATGTGCCACAAATATGTCCAGGCAAGTGGCTCTAAGGGTTCAGAGCAAGAAGAACACGTTGTACCTTCAAGAATCTGGAATGTAGGTACAGAGCTGGGAGTCTGAATAGGGCCTTGATGGAAGAAGAGATCTTGAAAATTAAAGATGGGGATGACAATATTCCAGGAAGGACAGCTGCAAACTTCAAAAGTTTAAAAAAAAGGGGGGGGGTGGGTGGGATGGGTAGATAAGCCTAGAGTCTGTTAGACAAATTGAAGTAAGAAAGAGAAAAACAAATGTCGTATATTAACGCATGTATATGGAATCCAGGAAAATGGTACTGATGAACCTCTTCAGGGCTGGAATAGAGGCACAGATGTAGAGAATAGACTTGTGGACACAGTAGGGGAAGGAGAGGCTGAGACAAGCTGAGAGAGTGGCGCTGAAACATCCATACTACTGCATGCAATGCAGAGAGCTGGTGGGAAGCCGCTCTCTAACACAGGGAGCTCATCCCAGTGCTCTCTGACCACCTAGAGGGCTGGGATGGGGGGAGGGTGAGAGGGAGGCTTGAGAGCAAGGGGACACGTGTATACTTATGCCTGATTCACACTGGATGGCAGAAACCACACAACCTTGTAAAACAATTATCCTCCAATTAAAAATAAATTTTAAAAAAGATGAGACATTTACTTTTTATAATGGGTCCAAAGAATTCAAGGACTTAAGTAAAATTTCAAGAGTCCCAGTTGCTATTTCTCATACACCCAAGACTTGTAACTCATGTAAAAGTGACACCTCCAGTGTATGTGCAATGATAGAATAATTAGAGATAGAGACTTTGCTTTGCTTACTGCCCAATCCAAGATACCTAATAATGTGCTTGGCACGGTGGGTGCTCAGCAAATACTTGTTAAGTGAACTAATGAGGCACAGTCTTCACGTCATAGTTCACAGGAACTATACAACTATTCACTCATTCATATTAGGATCAGGCACATCCTAAGTGAAGACATTATTTAAACATCTTCCCCAAACATGTCACAAGAAGAAAGCATAGCATCACAAACCACTCTAACTTCATTATCGAGATAACTGCTAACACCTCTCAAAATGTGAGCTTCGAAGCACATGAGCCCGAGATCCCCAAGATTATTTAGTGCCACTCTTTTTTAAAGCACAATCTGGGCTTGGATTCAACAGGATTCAACACTTATTCATCCCTTAAAAAATGTTCATCCTAAAATGCAGCCCTAAGCAGGGGTTAATGGATCTTCTAACTGGAATGCCTTTCCAAACTTACACAGCTGCTCTGAGTGAAAACAGCAGACTCTCAGATGCCAAGCTTGTGTGACAGAGATCTGGCACCAACTGGGTTTGCTATTCATTATTCCATTGTCTTACAACACACCCGGAAACAAAGCCCTGTAGATGGTTGGTGGTTTTCCTGGCTTGTAAAAAGAGCAAAGGCCCAAAGGGCAGTGCTTGGAAGAAATCCACCTGTGGGTAGGGACTTTTAATTGAAATCTCAAATGCACTTTAAAGCTTCAGAATGCCACTTCTTGGAGTTATTGCTATTCTTCCCCACTGGGCACATCTTCGCTCTGACTTTGTAAAGATGGGAAGTTGTTCCATATATGCTGCAGCCCAGTAACTGTGACTACAGTGAGACAGTAACAAATCCTGCCTTTGGAAAAAGTGTTTCTGAGCATGGACACTTGCTCCAAGCCCATCTACTTCAATTAGTGAGATTTCATTTCTCACTTGGTCTATTTTTAACAAGCAGCTAAAAACCATATATGTAACTCCATGGCTGATTCATGTCAATGTATGACAAAACCCACTGCAATGTTGTGAAGTAATTAGCCTCCAACTAATAAGAATAAATGAAAAAAAAAAAAGAATATGAAGAAAGTTTTCATTCTTTGTAGTGGGAATGTCCATTCAACAAATGTTATTTCAAACAAGTGAGTGTGTGTGTGATTGTACAGAAGATTTCATCATAAAGGAATCTGATTCTTTAGAGTGCCCTTAACACTTGGGGAGAGGGATATTGGAGGGTGAGAGGAGAGAGAAAGTCTACACTGGTAATTGTGTCTGTGATATAAGGGAGAAAGAAAATTTATATGATGGTTGGGGTTAGGGTTAGGGTTGTTACTGTTTTATTCACTAAGTAGTGTCCAACTCTGCGACCCCATGAACTGGAGCCCTCCAGGCTTGTCTGTCCATGGATCTCCCAGGCAAGAATAATGGAGTGGGTTACAATTTTCTTCTCCAGGGCATCTTCTTGATCAAACCTGCATCTCCTGCTTGGCAGGCAGATTCTTTACCACTGAACCAAGTGGGGAGTCCCTAGGATTAGGGTATAGGTTACCAAACTATTGTTGGAATTCTACATTGTAATCCTTGGAAAACAGTTTTGGTGTTTGTTTTCTGCTAATGAGCAGATTCCATAAATAGGAAATGTAACACTCTAGGCAGCAGGCTAGAGCTGAGGAGATACTTTTACTTCTTACTCTTACCTAAGACCAAAGGATTTCATTTGCCAGTTGCAATGTTAGGTTTAGCAGGAAAGAAAACACTCAGATGGCATGCTAAGAATTGGACCTTGTAGGATCGAGACTACAGCAGCTGACTGAGATTCTGGAAATCCAGAATATTATAGGACCATGATCACAGCCATGAGAACCAACTGGCCATCAGTTACCACATATGGTCCTAATGAAAGCTTTAAACATCTGAGGTTTGCTTGAGGAAGACTTTTATGTTATATAACCCCTACACCTATTTCTGTTCAACTTCTTTCCATAAAATGTGAGATAAGTGGTGTTGTTCAGTCACTAAGTCATGTCCATCTCTTTATGACCATGTGGACTGCAGCAGGCCAGGCTTCCCTGTCCTTCTCTATCTCCTGGAGTTTGCTCAAACTCATGTCCATTGAGTCAGTGACGCCATCCAACCATCTCATCCTCTGATGCCTGTTTCTCTTCCTGCCCTGTCTTTCCCAGCATCAGGGTCTTTTCCAATGAGTCAGTTCTTTGCATCAGGTGGCCAAAGTATTGGAGCTTCAGCTTTAGCATCAGTCCTTCCAATGAATATTCAGGGTTGCTTTATGTGAGTAGAATCTAAAAATGATTGCCTGTTCAAAATATTAGACACACCCAAGCACACTGCATAGAATATGTCTAGTTACCGACATGAGCATGGGCAAAATTTGACTAATAAATAGAAGAAAGAATGTGTACTTTGTTAAGCTTTAAAATTTTTAAGTCCATAGCAACACTGTGTTATGATTACTTTATATGCTGGTAAACTGTTTCAGTGTATAAACTTTTTTCAAAGCCCACCTTTAGTATTAATTTCTATAAGGAAACTTAACATGAGACACAAATATGGGGAACAGCTTACAGTAACCTTAAAAAGCATCTAGTTGTAGTAACAGTCAGAGATAAATACTATTTAATTCTGATTTATATATACTGCTGATTCTCTTTTTATGTATTCCTCCCTTACCTTTCTTATCCCATTATCTTATTAATAACATATTTATTATTCTTATCTTATAATAACTTCACTTTTTTGTAAAAATGGCTTATCATTTTTGAAAAATTATAGCCATACAAGTACATTTTTTAATCCCAATAACCTAGAAATAACCATTATTAATATCGAAATGGGAATTAATCCCACCATCTCTTATGACAAGGAAAGTTCAATATATCACTTTACTATTTCTAAATTAATCACAAGTATATAAAACTGGGATCCCCGGAAGCAAATGCTAAGATGGAATTTGAGGAGCAGCATGTTTCCCAGGGGTCAGCACACACGAAGGGAAAGGGGAAGAAGAGGCGCTGAGCAGAGATGTTCCATTGCGGAGGACGCCTGGGAAGAGCCTTGGCCAACGCAGCAGGGAATCCTAGGGTGAGTGTGCCTGAGGAGCGCCCCTGAAGCCCTGAGAAGCCCACTCCATGAGGGAAGGGGCTCTGGCCCCGGCAGGCGGGACACAGTCACCGGGTCTGCACGCCGCTGTGGCTGTCCTCGAAGGAGCTGGGGCCTCAGGCCGTCTGCGGACTACATCCCTCCCCACCAGCTGGGCAGTGAGTCCTTCCGTGGAGCCGGATCTGGGCAGAGTGTCTCCATGCCCACCACAGCAGGAGACTATTGCAGTCTTTACTCCTAAAAGCATGGCCAAGGAACCAACTCTTCCAGGGCTGTCGTCAAGCCCCAGAATTAAATCGTCTCTTAAAAGTAGCTTATGTACGCCTGTGTCTCTACAGTCATGTCTGGCTCTTTGCAACCCCATGAACTGTAGCCTGCCAGGCTCCTCTGTCTATGAGATTCTCCAGGCAAGAATAGTGGAGTGGGTTGCCGTGCCCTCCTCCAGGGGATCTTCCCAACCCAGGGATGGAACCAGTGTCTCTTATGACTCCTGACGGGCAGGCAGGTTCTTTGGCTGTGCCGCCACCTGGGAAGCCCAGGTTATGTATAACATCCAACAAAGTATATTCAGATTTGCTCTTGCATCTTCCCTCTAGTTAATTGCTTTAATAATTTTTTTATCTTGTAGTTTTAGAACTGAATCTCTGTATCTACAGCATAGGGATACTTTTTTTTAAAAAAATTATCTGCTAAGCAAATTCCTATTTGCAAGAATTGCTAATGTTATCTAAAATTACAGACTCAAAGTTGGAAAAGACCAGAGAGCTCATCTTGGTTCACCTCTATGAGCCAGTGCTCTCAGATGTAAAGTCTCTCCTCCAGGTTTAGCTGGTGGTAGAACAAGGACAAGACTTATCTCTTATTTCCTAATATAGCTGCTATTTTATAAAAGATAAAGTGGGTCCTTAATTTCAGAAAATTTATCCCACCAGGTGTATGATATTTCAGAGTTTATTATGATAGTTTTCATTGTAAAAACTACCACTTGAATGTGTGATTTCCAAAGAACTAAACCATCTCAGATGTGATCTTATGAAAAAGATGAGCTGTAAGTCTGCTCTAAGAAATTTAACAACATCTAAACTCTATAGAGACTTGGAATTTTCACAATTGATATTTTATATTTAATTCAGGTTTTCCTTGTTTGGTAATTTAAAAAAATTGAGAATAAATTTGAACCTATCCTTTGGTCTCTCAATAAGAATTCTATAGCTACTTATGTGAAAGTAACAATCTTAGAAAAGAAAAAGCCTAACATCCTAGCACGTTTAACACTGGCAGCTTTAGACTTACATATACTTACCCTTATTACTCATGCACCATTTCTTCAGGGTTACAAAATGGATGGGAAAACCATGAAGAGTATGTGTGGCAACCCAGAGGACTGAGGGGGTACTGAAATTTGATACCCAGCACTAAGTATTAGCAAAGACACAAGATCACATTTGTGGGTCAACCCTTTACAACTATGCTGACCCTTTCAAATTCTTGTGCAACACAGAGAAGCCAAGACCAGTGTTATCTCAGAATCTCAGGAGGTTCCAGCAATGCCATAATCTTCAGAGGACTCTCGGGGCCATGTTCAATATGTCTCCTTCCCCATTCATGTTTTATATAAAAATATTTCAGAATCTTCTCTTAGTATTTGCTGCCTTTCATCACTGTGACACCGAGAATCTTCTCAAAGACATCAGCAAGTCACTAATACCTTCTCACCAAATCCTGAGACATGGGGTTTCAGAAACTCCACTTCTTCGCACACATTTTTGGAATCTCGTGACAGCTGACACTAACCCATTAGCACTGACATTTGGATGCCAATGTATAGTTAGTTAAGATTTTGATGCCATGTGCTAAAAATCCATCCTAAAGCAGATTAGACAAAGAAAGGAATTTGTTGGCTCATGTGAGTAGGAAGTCAAAGCAGTGAGGACTTTAGGCATTGGTAAACCCAAGTCTAAAGATGCCTTCATTAAACTACTCCCTTTCCTCCATCTCTATTTCTTCTTTTCTCTGGGATGGCCTCAAACACACGTATGTATTGAGTATCCCCCAAATATCCACTAGCAGCTTTAGGCTTACATATACTTACTCCTGGAGAAGGGCATGGCCACCCACTCCAGTATTTTTGCCTGGAGAATCCCATGGGCAAAGGAACCTGGTGGGCTACAGTCCATAGGGTTGCAAAGAGTCGAACATGACTTGAAGCGACATAGCATGCATACTTAGGACTAGAATCTCAGAGAACAGGGGGTAATTCTCCCATCCAAATACTAACCAGGTCCAACCCAGCTTAACTTCCGAGATCAGGTGCGTTCAGGGTGGTATGGCTGTAGACAGAATGGGGTGATTCTTTCTTCCACAAAGTCTCAGGGAAACCTCTAATTGATCTGAGTCATGTGCCCCACACGCCCCTGGAGCTTGGGATGCAGTCAGTACCACCCAAAACCACTGGGCAAAAAATGAAGGAAGAATAATTCCACAAAAAGACACTGAGTGTTAATAAAACATTCACCGAACAGTTTGTAGTTTGGGTTGTTTCTCATGTACAGCACAACATTAAAACAAACAATATGCAAATTTCACACATCACCCAGGGGAAGAAAGAAACCTAATCTAAAAGAGATCAGGCTGCAAGACAGAGGACTGAACATTAAATAATTCTGAATAATCACAGAAACGCAAACACAGAGAGCCTGTGTATTCTATTCATCCCCAGAAAACACATGACTGTTTACTATGATTACCACATTTAAATTTTGATTAGATCACTTCCTATTTCAAGTTTTTAAGAAAAACTAATTAAACAAAGGAGGGAAGTTATTAGCTAATGTAACAGAAAAGAACAGAGCTTGGTTTCAGGCAGAACTAGGTCTTAGGCTCAAATGTTATGTGGATTTTTATTTCTCTCCATATCGTAGGTCTACTTTCTCTTTATTGACCTTAGAAGTGTCCTGAGGCAGAAGCACATCACCTCTGATGGGCACAGCTTGAGTCATGCCCCATCCTGAAGCCAATCACGGGACCACAGGGATGTGGTACTTTGGTCAGACTCAAGTTATCTACTCATTCAGGGAGTCAGGGGCTCAGGTCAATCTTATTCAAATGACACTGACAAAGGCTGGGGATTATGCAAAGGGGATGCGGCATCAAGGAGAGGAAAAGAAGAGATCCTCCTGTAGTCTAAGCATCCTCTTCACATTCTGTGAACAGACATGGCCTAGCATCCTCAAAATGGGAGGAGAGGATGAGATCGAGGGTTTAGATAGAAAGATTTTGTAGGACTTAACAAACTGTTCAGCCACATAAGGATAGGAACTTTAAAAATCTGAAAGGGTGAAGCTAAAACCTCTGGGTCACCAATGATCAAAAAAAAAGCTTTCAGCACAATTTACACTTATGTCCTTTGATCCCTTGGATGCTCTGACTAAACCTATTTCCATCCTTGAGTTTTAATATCTTTCCACTTGGCTATAAATTCAGCTATTTACAGCTCTGTGCTCTTTCCATGACTTCAGATTTGGTGTCTCTCCTGGTCTCTCAAATCCTAGCCGTCTTGATCCTGTGATCTATCCTGGTTTCTAGGTACCCTGTCAACCACAACTGTCCCTCAGCTCCTCTTCTTCGAGATCTTAATCCTCTTCCCCTACAATTATTCTCTATCATCTCTGTCCAGCCTCCATCTGCCGATGGACAGCAGGAATCATTCTTCCTCCTGAAATCTATTAATATATGTTATTCTTTGAAAAAGACTTAAAGTTTTAGAATTCTGGCAGGGTTATCCTTGGGAAAGAAAGAAGGTACTTCTTTTGCATGCATGCAAGGTACAGAGGCAATACAATAATATAGAGGAATGTTCAGGTGGAGAGGGATGGGAGGATTCATGTGGAACAGCTTCCATTTTCTCAGAGAAACAGATGCTCAGAGGGATGGAGGAACAGTGTGCAGAAACAGCTGTGGAGAAGTGGTAGGTAATCCTTCAGATGGCTGAAAATATTTCTGAGCTGCTGTGAGATCCCAGCTGAGGTCACAGAGCATGAAAATATGTAGCAGAAGGAAATATATGGCATTTTCCTTCTCTTGGTATTTGAAGATATTTTTAATATCTGCACATGTGTGCATAAACTCCATTAATATTTATACCAGTTGAATAGTACAATCACTTGCCTTCTAGGTTGATAAAATAATCAATGAGTCATTGGTAAATTGAGTCTAAAAATAAGTTTGTGATCTTCCAACAGCTTTCATCAGAAAGTTGTGCAGAAAAACCACAGACCTTTAACATAGGTTTTTTTTCTGCTTTATCTTATTTTATTTTTAAAACTTAGAACCTGTAAGCTTGTTTTGTTGTTTAGTCACTCAGTCATGTTCAATTCTTTGCAACCCCATGGACTGCAGCACACCAGTCTGTCTTCCCTGTCCTTCACCATCTCCCAGCGTTTGTTCAAACTCTTGTCCATTGAGTGGGTCATGCCATCCAACCATCTCATCCTCTGTCATCCCCTTCTCCTCCTGCCTTCAATCTTTCCCAGCATCAGGGTCTTTTCTAATAGTCAGCTCTTCACACTAAGTGGACAAAGTATTGGAGCTTCAGCTTCAGTCCTTCCAATGAATATTCAGGATTGATTTCCTTTAGGATTGAATGTAAGCTTATAATCCTTTACTAATAATTCTTCAACCCTCGTGTTCATGAGAGAGATTCTGATTCAGTGGGTCAGCATCATAGATACTAAATGTATGTTATTAAAAGCACTCGATGAATCTGGGAGAGCAGTTCCCTTGATAAGACTCCAGAAGCATGGTCTATGCAGAGGAAAAGGCATAGTATCTGTCAGTCTGTAGAGTCTGTGCTGCAATTAGCCTATCAATTCATCCTTCCCACCAATTTATTCTAATGCTGAAGGGTCAAATCGACCCTCTTTCTGTTTCAGCGAAGTACCGTATATTCCACCAGCTTGCAGAAATGGAACACGGTTCCCAGTAATTAGCAAAGCAGTTCAAATGGCAAACTCTATTTACAAAGGAATCAAAAAATAATGATGAGCAAAGCTGAAAGCCTCGGGCATCACGTTTTAATGATTGGATGACAGGGGCCTCTGCTAATGGATTGCATTTTATAACCACAGTCTAATGAGGAAATTCATCTTGAAGGATTGCCCAAATTCCTACACATGAATTTCTTAGAAGTAATAAAGTAATAGTGAAGATGATGGCATAGTTTACATACAAGAGCTTATTATGATAAACGTGACTCATAATACGAAGCTGGAGATGCTGAGCTATAATTTAACAACCTTAAGAAGAGGGAAAGTTGTGACTGGGATGGAACATGTGTTATGAACTTAGAATAATAACTCGGATGACCTGTCTAATATCTCTAGCTGAAAGATATTTAGCCAGGATCAGGGAAACCTTTGCTATCTTAGTTTGGGGAGCATAGAACGAGTGGAAAGCTGTGCATGTTCCCTGCAGCGGGAAAGTAATAGAATTTAGATTTCAAGTAAGAGGAAAGAGAAGAGACAGGATATGGCTCATTTTTTAAGGGACTGGACAATATTCACTTTACTTCATCATTTCTGAGTACAAGCATGCTGCTCTGGACGGTTCCTCTTTGATGTATCTAAAACCCAAAGTGAATACAGAAAAAGGCATAGGTGAGTACAGAGATAGATGCCGACCAGCCGTGGGACAGGGTTGAGGATGGAATGGAGTCAAGATGGGAATAAGGGAGTATATTGACATGCTCGTCCTTCCCTAATCTCCTAATCCAAACAGTTAAAACCCAGTAGGAATTTCCTGTTATAATTTGTTAATTCATTCAGTTATTTATTCTACAATCTTTAGAGAACACCTATTATGTACTGAGGTTTGTTAAGCTCTCGTCTAAGTAAATACATCTTTCCTTTTTCATTTTACAAATGAGAAAATCAGAAAGGCAACAAAAACAGAACAAAAATTTTATCGTTAATACGAATCATAAGATAGAGAGGGAGAGAGACAGAGACAGGGAGAGAGGAAGAAAGGGAGAATGTCATCTTGACATGAAACATATATTTAACTCCATAGGCTTATGGGGTGTTGAAGACTTAATAGTTGTGCAGTATATGATACATTAACTAACTAGAACATTATGTGCTCAGTCAGTCACGTCTGACTCTTTTGCAACCCCGTGGACTGTGGCCTGCCAGACTCCTCTGTCCATGGGATTCTCCAGTCAAGAACACTGGAGCAGGAAGCCATTTCCTACTCCAGGGGATCTTCCCAACCCAGAGATCAAACCCTTAAAATGTGATGAAAAGCATAAATAATGTGAAAGTGTTTATAATAGCATAGAAAATTTTAAAAGATATAGCAAAGTACAAATATATGTTAGAAGATATATAAAGGCAAAGGAAAGTAGTCAAAATATTAACACTGGATATGTTTAGGTTAGTAGGCCTATGAACATCCTTCTTTTTTCTCTTTTTCTTCCTATTTTTATGTATTTCCAGATTTCCTTTTATGGAAACAAAATGTATGTACTAGAGAGTGTCTAAATTTGGGTATTTTAAAAGTCTCCATATACCAGTACATGTTCCTTTTGAATTTTTGTTACTGCTATTTATAATAACAGTTACACATTCTAGACTGGGTTTCCTCTAGCCTTTTAACCAAAGAATACATAATGTATCTGTCTGTCTATTGCATGTGTACTTGTAAATCATTAAATTATCATCTCATAACTATTACATAATAGGAGAGAGAACCACAGTTCTACAAGGTTATAAGATTGTGATGCAGTAAGCTTTATTTTCTGTATCTGGTGTTACTCTATGTTATTTGGAAATTATAATTTAAAAAAGATTACCTAACAGCACAACATAAATTCTTTCAGTGGCTTTGAGGTTGGCTAGTATTCTTGTGTGTTAATGTGTGGATTTCATAATATGAATGGAATATTCAGAAGCATGCTTTCCAATAAATATTTAAAATTTTGACATATAGTAGAAGTTGAAGATAACTACATTTGGTTCAAGACTCAGTGACTCTCAGTCCTTCATTTACTATTCTGGGTATTAATTTTAACATTAAATTAATGGAAACTCACTTACTTATTCTGGGTGGAGAATTGGTGGTCAAAATTAAGATGGTGATTTAAGCTACCTATCAATAAAAATAATTTGAAAGTGGCAGAGAGATTTACAAAATATAAATAGAAGAAAATATTTCAAATACTTGAGAAATGATCATTTGTATATATTTTATGGACTCTATTTGCCAACAAAGGTCCATCTAATCAAAGCTATGGTTTTTCCAGTGGTCTTGTATGGCTGTGAGAGTTGAAACATAAAGAAAGCTGAGCACTGAAGAATTGATGCTTTTGAACTGTGGTGTTGAGGAAGACTCTTAAGAGTCCCTTGGACCGCAAGGAGATCCAACCAGTCCATCCTAAAGGAAATCAGTCCTGAATATTTTTTGGAAGGGTTGATGCTGAAGCTGAAACTCCAATACTTTGACCACCTGATGCCAAGAACTGACCCATTGGAAAAGACCCTGATGCTAGGAAAGATTGAAGGCAGGAGGAGAAGGGGACAACAGAGGATGAGATGGTTGGATGGCATCACTGACCTGATGGACATGAGTTTGAGCAATTTCTGGGAGTTGGTGATGGACAGGGAAGTCTGGCGTGCTACAGTCCATGGGGTCACCAAGAGTCAGACATGACTGAGTGAATTGAACTGAACTATGGATTTTATTTATAGCCCCACCCACCATGGCTGGGGTCTAGTAAACATCTTTAAAGTAAGTTTAACTTACGTTGTTTTTATCTTAGTTTGATTCAGCAGAGCTATATTAATATAGCAGAATAACTACATTCAAGATAGAGGTGCTGATACCCCATTGAATGTACATGAGTGTGCAAGTGTGGCTGTGTGTTTGAGAAAGTGTGCACACCTTTTTCCATGACGTATGACAAAGCATACGTCTCTGAGGGTAGCTTGAGAGAACTCTAGTCTCCGTTTCTCATTTCCAGCAAACCCTTTTCTATGCTTTTCATATGCAACATGGATGTTTACTTAATTGTATGAGGAATTCTATGCAAATGCAGATTCACAATTCATCTCACCTCTTTCCCAAACTAGATGACCAAGTCTAAGACTTAGAAATATCATGTAAGTGAAAATTCTGGAGCTGCCCTCCCAGGGCAATCAAGGGGCTCTGAAGACTCCCCCTGCCTTTGCTTCTATTACCTTCCTGGACATCAGGTAGAATTTTAGGCCATCCCATGGATACATTTTTTCCTTTGTTTTAAGTTGAATTATAGCTGGTTTACAATGTTGTGTTAGTTTTAGGTATACAGGATACACACACACACACACACACACATATTCTTTTTCAGGTTCTTTCCCCTTACATGTTATCACAGAATTTTGAGTATAGTTCCTTGTACTGTACAGTAGGTGCTTGTTGTGGGTTATTTTACATTTAGTAGAGAGTATATGTTAAACCCCAACTCCTAAGTCATCCTAAACCCCAACTCCCTATTTTCTCCTTTTGTGACAATGACATTGTTTTCTACATCTGTGGGTCTATTAGCATTTTGTATTAATAAACAAGTTCATTTGATCATTTTTTAAAGTTTCACATATAAGTGATACCATATGATATTTGTCTTTCTCTGGCTTACTTCACTTAGCAGGATGATCTCTAGGTCCATCTGTGTTGCTGCAAATGACATTATTTTAGAATGCCCATCATCAAAATGTCTACAGATAATGAATACTGGAGAAGATGTGGAGAAAAGGGAGCCCTGCCATACTCTTGGCAGGAATGTAAACTGGTGTAGCCATCATGGATGACAGTATGGAGGTTCCTTAAAAAACTAAAAATAGAGCTGCATATGATCCTGTAATCCTATTCCTGGGCATATATCTGCAGGAAACCATAATTCGAAAAGATATATGCATCCCAATATTTATTGCAGCACTATTTACAATAGCCAAGACATGGAAGCAATCACAGCCACATTTTTGTATGGATATGCATTCCACTCCTAAACTGTAGTTGTGAAAGAAATCAAGTTAAATCTCACTCTGATCTTCCATCTTGCCAGAACAGCAGAAAGTCAGTATAAGACGCTATTGTTGTGGGGAGGAGGTGGGGGAGTTGTCATTTCTCAGAATCCCACAAAAATTCAAGAAACTTATATAATGCCTCAGAAATGAAAGAGGGCACTTCAGTTCATAAAATTTTCCGTTGATTTCATTCATCCAACAAATACTGAAAACTTACTAACAGACACACATTGTTCCAGGCACTAAGGATAATCAGTGAGCCACCATCCAGACGCCCCGGTCCTTTCCAGGCAGGTAGCTCTGTGGCTCCAATGCTGGTGGGTTAGCTGATGCTGGGTGACCTGAGGCCAAGGTCCAGTTCCTGTAGTCTGCTTTTCAAGCATCCTCCACTAAGGCCTTGCTTGCTCCAGACATTACTTCCACCCCCTCTCTTACCCGTCTTTTCTCTCTTCCTCCTCCTCATTCTATAGCAAACACACTCTTCCCAACTCTTCCTCCGGTATGTTTCCAAAGCCCAGAAAACAGATTATCTGTAAGCAACATCTGCTTTTTGTCCTCTAACACAAAACTCCTCTCTAGCAAGCTGGCACAAAATTCTGGCTTGGAAGAAAAGGTGCAGTGGAAAGGTGAGGGGAAAGAGACAAAAGTTTATATGACAATAACAAACATTGAGGGAAGTGTGGTGGGGTCTTAGAGTCCTTACTTTCCCAAAACCTGTTCACCTTTGGCTTTCCAGAAATATTTTCTTTTTACAAGTTCAGTCTGACCCTTTATGAAATTGAGTTTATTTTTGCAAGAGGTGAAAGGATTTAAGGTCAAGTCTCAAGAGGTTTATCTAGGTTCTAATATTTGTGTGATTCTTAATCTTATCTCTGTAATCTGATCTAAACAAAAAAATAGATGAACCAGAAATATTCTGGACTTTAAGTCTATTTTTCCTACTGAAGTTTCCTATATCCTTTATTCTTTATGAATTCTCTATAACCTGGACATATGTAATGCAATTATTAGGGATCAAAACAACTGAATGTAAGAGAACAACATTCATAGTTACCCCTGCAAAAAAAGACATCATATCTACTTCATTTCCACCTCAGGTAGGAATAGGATATTCAGTCACTGAGCAAAAGGAAAATCAAACACATCAGAGGAAATTTTAAGAATGCATGATACTCAAGGCAGTCTCTGATAGTTTAGCTCTTAGAGAATCAAAAGCTAAACTTTGGGGTTTGAAGCCAGCACTTATTTGAAAGTCTAGACATCAATGAGCTGATGTGAGAAGGAATATAATTTGATCTTGGAATGCAATACATAGTAGTGCAAACAAATGAGGAGGTATAAACTCTATAATTTGCCCAATTTTCTAAATCATCTTCACAGCTACTTTCATGGAATATATAATACCTTTTAACTTTGACTTTGGACAGCTTTGGCATTTCAGAACTTTAGGGTGACTACTGATTACTCAAATCCTAAATTACATATATTCTCTTCTATTTATCTTTTTTGCCAATTTCTGGTTCAGAAGAAGGCCTTGTAAAGGGAGTAGATATCTCTTTCTGGAAAACAATGTATTCTTGCCCTTTATCTACTCCTGCCACCCTCACCTGAAACACTTCCTTGTCTTGTTACCTGTCTGTGTCCCCATATAATCCCCTTCCCTGCAACCCTCGGCAGGAACCCACATTTCCAGTACTATACACTGTGAGAGTAATATATATGAAAATGAAACAAAAATGCCTTTAATGCATTCTGGCTAAGAGATATGGTAAGTTCAAAGATTTATTACCCTGGAAGGCAAATGCTTAAGAGTTCTCTTTTCAAATAAAATTTCTATGGAAATCATATATTTGCTTTGGAATTATTTGTATGCTAATCATTTACATCTATCTGGATGTGAGCTTTAAGAAGAAAATCTACAACTCTGTCTCTGCCATGGTGGTGAGCAGAAAAAGATGGGGTGGAGTGGCTGATTTGGTTTTCTGTAAATTTAGCAGTAGCATAGGTGTTCCAGATCAGGGGTAGTGGTCACTTTACTACCAGTGAAGTACTTCTGAGACTCAGATTTTGCCGGAATCTGGCCTATGGAGTATTTAAGTAATACTACTTGAAGCTATTCATACTTCTAAAGAATTTAACAGCATTTCTTCTTCCTCAGATCCTTTGTAGAAAGTAAGAAAGAAGAAATCAGAGGACGAGAGGAAAGAAAGAGGAATAAATGTGATTAAACATGTGCTGTACAATGAATTTTTCTAGGTATTTTCATAAGTCATCAATGCATATAAAGATGTATAATTTGGGGTTAGATTTATGATATTACTTATGTTTTTGGAAGCTTATTTTGACTCTGAAAGCCTACAATTTCACATAAGAGCCTGAAATATTAATTCACATGCATAAGCATATTAATCAACCTCTGTGTCAAAATGATCTAGAGTGAATACAGTGCAGCTGAAGTGGATCAGATTTTTCTTTTCAAAATCATTCTCAATAATTAAAAACATCCACTTCTCAAAGCAAAAGAAAATCTAATTCTTTATAAAAATCTAAATGCATACCATAAGCTCTGCATCTAAAACATAAAAATCAAGGTTTGTTTTTTTAATTAAAATAATAAAACTATATGAGTTCTGATTATACTGAGGTCTGTACCAATCTTCCCTTCATTGTTACAGCCTAAGAGACATACAGTTCCTTTCACTTTACAAGGAGGTGCTAGAAATATCTAAGGTCTCATGAATATTATCTGACAGTCAGTCTAGAGTCCTAGCCTAGGGCCACACAACTTTAAAGGCTTTTATTTTCTTCCTTTCTAAAAAAGAAATATTTTCAACTGGAGGATAATTGCTTTACAATATTTTGTTGGCTTCTGCCATAGGACAACGTGAATCAGCCACAAGTAGACATATGTCCCCTCCTTCCTGAATGCCCCCATCCCATGCCTCTAGCTTGCGCAGAGCACCGGACTGGGCTCCCTGTGAACACACAGCGGCTTCCCCCGGATGTCTGTCTTACACACGGCAGTGGATGTGCCATGGTGGTAGCGTTTTAACGTGGTAGTAGCATATGTCAATGCCACTCTCTCAGTTTGTCCCACCCTCTCCTTCCCGCTGGAGAAGGCAATGGCACCCCACTCCAGCACTCTTGCCTGGAAAATCCCATGGACGGAGGAGCCTGGTGGGCTGCAGTCCACGGGGTCGCTAAGAGTCAGACATGACTGAGTGACTTCACTTTCACTTTTCACTTTCATGCATTGGAGAAGGAAATGGCAACCCACTCCAGTGTTCCTGCCTGGAGAATCCCAGGGATGGGGGAGCCTGGTGGGCTGCCGTCTGTGGGGTCGCACAGAGTCGGACACGACTGAAGCTACTTAGCAGCAGCAGCAGCTCCTTCCCCCATATGGAGAGTCCTTTAAAACAAACAAACAAACAAACAAAAAAAAAACCCAACTAGTAATAAAACTACCATATGACCCAGCAATCCCACTACTGGGTATATATCCTGAGAAAATCATAACTGAAAAAGACATATGTATCCCAATGTTCATAGCAGCTCTATTTATAAAATCTAGGATGTGAAAGCAACCTACATGTCCATCAGTAGATGAATGGATAAGAAGTTATATATATACAATGGAGTATTACTCAGCCATAAAATGAGTGCATTTAAGCCAGTTCTAGTGAGGTACATTTGTTATACAGAGTGAAGTAAGTCAGAAAGAGAAAAACAGACTTTGAATATTGATGCACATGTACAGAATCTAGAAAAATGGTACTGATGGATGAATCTATTTGCAGGGTAGGAATAGAGATGCAGGCATAGAGAACAGACTTTGGCCACAGTCTTACTTTAGGCATCTTACAGCTTTGGTATGAGCATAGCATGGAGGCCAGAAATGAAAGAATGATATTTGAAAGATAAAGCATCTCTTTCAAAGCAATGGTATTTGAGAGAGAACCTTGTGGCTATGTCAGTAAGGTTGAACTCAGCACAGTTCAAGTTCATGCTAAGGGATTCCTCAGGAGCAGTTCAGCTCTCCAAACCCAGACAAAACCGCTGAAGTAGAATAAGAGGCACAGTGAAGGCGGTGAGGGCAAGGAGCTCCAGGAGACGAGACATTTCCACCTGACTTCTGAGCAGGTCAGCAACATAGAGAAGTAAAATTAGTTTATTTCAAAAACAGGTATTGAGTGGATCCTATCTGCCAGGGATACAGAGATGAGTCTTACAGGGAAAAGCAGACAGCATGTCAGTTAGGACTCGTTTGGTTGCAGATGATGGAATACCTAACCCAAATGAGTCCAAGCAAAGAGACTATATTGAAATCTTAACTGAGATCATCCGGATGTTCACGAGGCCATCTGGTTTCAGACATGGCTTCATTTGGGGCTCAAATAATGCCACCAGATGTCTTATTACCCCCAGTGATTTCAGGCTTATATTTGCCTTTACTTTGTCCTACAGGTGAGAGGTTGATAGAAACCAAATAACCTCATGAAAGTGAAAGTGTTAGTCACTCAGCCAAGTCTGACTCTTTGCAACCCCATGAACTGTAGTCCACTAGGCTCTTCTGTCCATGGGATTCTCCGGGCAAGAATCTAGGAGTGAGTTGTCACTTCTTTCTCTAGGGGATCTTCCCGACCAAGGGATCAAACCTCAGTCTCCTGTGTTGCAGGCAGATTCTTTATCATCTGGGCCACAGGGAAGCCCAAATAACCTCATAGGAGGACAGAAGTACTGGAATTAAAACTTACTAGCTCTGATTTACCTGGCTTGGGTGTACTCAAGCATGAAGCAGTCACTATGATTAAGCAGATGGAAGGCGTCCACTGGCTTAGCCAAGGGGTGGGCTTAGCAAAGGAGCAAGGAGGTAGCGACTAGATAAACCAAAACTGGAATCTTAATGTCACAGGCAGAGAGAATGAACGTAAGTGACAAAACAGATGTTTGCCACCCATATACAAGTAATTATTTCAACGTGATAAGTCATCTAATAGAATCATGATGGATTCAAATCAGGAAGGTTCTAATGTCAAAGAATAGGAAGTTTCTAACTTGATTAAATATGATACTGGAGCTAAGTCTTGAAGATAGATGGAAATGAGGGAAATGGGGAGAAAAGGAAAAGTTGTAGCAGTGAGTTAAAATGAAAGATCAGGGTAGTTGTTTGGAATGATGAGGACTGTGACTGGAAAACCAAGTGTTAAGATTGTGAGAGGCAGAGGGAAGGAGGGGGGTGGACTGAGCAATAAGCAACCTTACAGTCACTTCATGGGGAAGATCCTGGCTTTGGACTTCAGTTACTGAGTGAAGTGGTTCACTGAAGGTTTTCAAACAGTGTTTCAAGACAAGAGTTGGCAGACTTTTTGTGTAGAGGGCCAGTTAGTAACTATACTGGGTTTTTTTAAAGCTATATGTTGTCTACTACTCACCATGGCCATTGTCGTGTGGAAGCCACAGGCAATACATAAGTAAATGAGTATGGCTATGTGCCAAGCAAACTGGACTTATGGACACTGAGATTTGTATCCATATAACTTTTACATTAAAGGAAGGAAATATTATTCTTTAACTAAATGTTTTTCAATCATTGAAACAAGTAAAAATAAAGTCTTAGCTTAGGATGGTTTAAAGAAAAAGAACTAAAAAGAGGCGGGCCAGGTTTGGCCTGTATACCTGGTCATCATTTCACTGACTCCTGCTCTAGAATGATCAGCTCTATGTTTCCAGATTACCTAAAACACATATGAAAGGAGCAGTGCATTAAAAAGAGAGGCAGCAAGGAGAGCTTTTAGGAGACCACTGCACTAATCCAGGTTGAAGTTGGTTCACTGTAAACGAGAAATTGAAAGTCTTGACATTTAAGACTTCATACCTTAAGGGAGGAGAACCATGAACTAGGTGACGAGGTACCCTTGGTTATAGAGTTAGGCCTATCAAAGAATTAACCTGGAGTAATTGGAGAGAGGGCCAGATGGAGGTTGGTGATTCAAGTTGGAAAAGAGGGAGTAATATAAGCCTAGGGGGTAGAAAGTATTTCCTGAGATTTGCAGGATGTGGCAGAGATGGTAGGTCAGTTCTGTTGTGGAAATACTGGAAGTGCAAAGACCTCAAGGTATAGCAAAGCTATGGACAGCTCCGTAGCCGTTAGGGTCAGTGGTTGAGCTTGGCACCTGGGAATGGATGCTGTTACAGGAGAAGACAGTTTTGGACCGTTCTTCAGTGGTCTGAAAAGAATCTCAAGTGGTGACTATTATGGAATGAACACCCAAAGTCTTCCCTCTTCTTCTAGATTTTATAAATCATCCTGTTCTTTAATAATTTTAAGAGAAGAGGAAATGTCTTTTGGAAACAGACTAAGCTGTAATTTCTACTATCCGGTTGGGCATTTCTGCTTATTGATTCCAGTTAGTTGGAATAGACTACAAGATAAGCAGATTTCATTCTTAACCAAGTAAAAAATCCCAGCTATATATAGCAGCTGTAAAGCATCCCTGCCATCTTGAAAATTTAGTCACTGTGTATAAACTCAGAAAGGAAAGATTACTTGACATGAATAATGACCCATCCTAGAAAAAGAAACTCTAAGTATGGGTCCTTCACCCTCTGAATCAAATAGAATCCACCCAGGTGAAGTATAGTCTATAACTGAGGCGTTCACCTATGAAGCAGAGCACAGTGCTACAAAGAATATAGAATTCCTTTGTAAGATAATTTATCAGGTAGAAAAGAATTTATGGACATGACGTAAGAGAACACTTGCTGTGGTACATTTGGAACTTTTATTCTATTTGTAGTATTCGTTATATGAGAGTTAAATTCAATAGGCTTTATATGACTAAATTCTTTCTGAGATCTTTTCTCAAAGGGCCTATTCAATGAAGTATTGCTAATGGCCACTTAATCATCCAACTAAGGCATGGATATAGTACTGTGGAAAGTAAAAGGGTTTGTTCAAGGCTACTCTATTCATGAAAAAATGGAAAGCAAATGAAAATCTTCAGATTCTTAGCTCTCATCTTTACCATTATTATTGTGGTTCTTTGTTTTTTCTCCCACAATTTATACTAACATAAGCACCTTTATTGTTTATGGTCATTTCTGATGAAGAAGAGAAATGAAATTATCCTGCTTAATGTACTTATTTCTCCCATACCTGGAATTTTTTCATCCTTTCATTCCTTTCTTTAAAAATAGTGAGTATCTGTTAAAGAACAGACTCTGGACTAGATGTTTGGGAAACAAAAATAAATAATAAGTAAGCCCAAATCATAGTCTAAAACAGGGGTATTCATAATATGACCAAAGGTAAAAATCATTAGCATCAGCCCAGAATGCGTTCAAAATGCAAATCAGACTCCCAACTTTACCTAACAATTTGTCATAACAACACCTCCAGGGAATTCTGATCTATATTAAGGATTGAAAAGAACTGGTCTAGGGAAAGAATATAAGCAAATAGGTTTACAAAACATTTTGCTAAGATGAATAAGAGTTATGTATAAATTCCTGCTGGAGCAGAGAGGAGGAAGCTTCTAATCTCTTCTACATTTGCTTTAGAAAATACATGCTCTATCTAAAATGCACAGATGTCCTTGGCATATCTCCTTTGCATAAAATATATCACTCTTCCCTACTGCCTTCAGAATAAAGTCTACGGTTTCCAGCATGGCGTCTGAAGGGCCCCCGGATTTGACCGTGTCTTCTCCGCAGTCTCATCTCTTGCCACGCCGTCAGCATTGCACAGTTGGGAGTACACACGCACTTGCCACACTATCCTCACCTCCCCCTGCGCCCGGACTATCTTTCCCTCATGCCCCTCCACAAAACTGGGCAACTATGGGCTCCACTTTAGAATCCCGTCCTCAGGGAAGTCTTGCCCAACGTCCCTACGGCCATCCCAGCTCCATCTGCGTGTAACTGCATCTCTGGACGTGGTGCAGGGCAGAGCTTCTCAGAACCTCTGTCCATCTCTACCACTTAACTATTAGCTCCTGCAAACAAGAATGCCTAGTAGTCACTTTAGTGTTCTTAATGCCAATGCATTAAGATCAACCGGAACGACGAAAAAATGTTCAATGAATGCATTTTAAGAAAGGAATATGTTTCTTTTGTAAAGGTTTCTGTATTATATAGCTAGCCTTTCAGGCATATGCTTGTTCTTCAACTCTGCATTATTAGGGAAGTCCATGGATTGGAAAATTCCAATAATTTGCAAACTTTTGGAATCAAAATATTGCTCAAAAATTAATGGAAAAAATTTTAAATAAGAATTTCAAATACCGTCATTCAAATTCTTGGCAAGAATTTTTATAACTTTCTTTGGAAACTTTTCTGTGTGTATCTGACTAAGTGACTTCTTCTCCATTTTGTCATTTTATACCCATTTTAGGATTCCATGTAAGTCAATACTTTGTTGTCTTAATATTATTCAAAAATTTAATGGATATCTATTATGTGCTAAGTGCTAGAGGTAGAAAGTAGAGTGCTATGACATAAATACCATAAATTCCTAGCATAGAAGATACTACAAGCAGAATACAGATTTAATACTACCCAGGGCTAAGGTCCATAGGGTCATAGAATCAGACATGACCGAAGTGACTAGCACAGCACACAGTCCGCGATAGGGACCACATTATCTTTGTTTAGAAAAAGAGAGAGATTAAATAATTTGCTAAATATCACATGCTTGGTAAGGAAAAGAGCCCCAGACATGAACTCAGGTTGTTCCGATAATATTGTGCTCTAATGATTGTTTATTGCTTTTCTTGGCCCCCTGCTAAGTTTCATGGAACTGTTGGTTAGATACACTTAACTCCATATTCATAGATACCTTTGTTATCAAGTACAAAATTTTGGAATGTCTAACAATCGACTTTTACTTCAGAACGTAAACCCCAAGAGGCGGACACCATTTATCCCCATTTCCCTTGTACAAAGTGTCTGAATTACTCTGCTCCGTCAACGCATTCACAGTGACTTTAAAAGATTATGGGGATGATTATATACCACAAATTGCTTCAACTCAATTTTTACTCTACTAATTCATTCCACAATTGTTGATTAAGCACCTATTTTGTGTAAGATGTCTTTGCCCTGGAGCTATATAGAGAAGGAGATAATCTGTCTTTGGAGAGATTGTATCTAACAGACAAAGACAGACAAACTGGTAATTACCATGCAGTGTCTTGAGAATAATAAGCAGAGTGCTGTGGATACACAATGGAAGGACACAGGACCTAGACTTGGGTCTGGAGGGAGAGTTACAAATGGATTCCTAGAAAAATGATACAGATGATACCTTTCACTGAAGGACTAGTGGAAGTTATCCTAAGGGAGGAGATGATTTCTGTGCAGATGGAATTGCATGGACAAGAATCTGGAGGTCAAAAGTCATCTTCATAGGCAAGGTTGCAGGGTGTACTGGACACCTTTTGTTTTACAATGAGTTTAGAACTTGTCCTAAGGAACATGTAAACTGGTAAAGGAATTTAAACAGAAGGATGATTTGAGTTTTATAGAAGTCCCTTTGGTTAGCATATAATCACAAAATTAAAGGGATAAATAAATATTTGAGAGCAAAAAGATCTGTTAAGTGGTTATGGCACTAATCCAGGAATGCTTGATGGTGACCTAGAGTAGAGACATTGGTATTAACAGAAGTGGATAAACTAAAAAGATACCTAAGAGTTAAACTGACAGGAGTTGGTGGTAGATTGTGGGTGCAGGAGGAATTAAGGGTGGAATTGGGAGTACTGTCTAGATTTCTGACTTGAATAGCTCTTACCAGGCTGGGGAACTTAAAGGAAGGATGCTTTTAGAGAGCAAGATGGTGATTCCTGGTTTTGAAAGAATGAGTCTGTGAAGCAGGCAGAGCATCTTATAGTGGATTTGGACCCAGCTGGTCACAAAGAAATTTATATAGACAACCTAAAGAAGGTATTAGAAAATGTCTGTAGCACGTCAATGGTTTCTTAAAGCTTAAACTGTTATTAGAGTTTACTACCCTCTTTTGAGCTTAGAGGAAGCTTGAAATCCAAAATTTCCTTATAATCCTTAAAAATACTAAATGCATACCTTGACACCATGCTTAGTAACCACTTAATTTTGATTAGTATTATTCCAACTACTAAGAATATACAACTGAAAATAGATATCCCCACATGTTTTTAACAAATCAGTCATCGTTGGGCACCACTTAACTGATATTTTCTTAATATTCCAGAATTTCTGAGTTCACTTTTTAATTTTCCCTAAAGACCAGATTACTGAATTTAATCCTAGAATAGCTTAAATTCAAGAAGAGTATTTTGGGGATATTTTGATTAATTGAAACATGTACATTCACTGAGGAAAGAATAATATATATGCTCACATTATTTCAGAAGCTAGTTTTTTTTTTTCTTTTGCTCACCTTATTAATTTTAATAAAATTAGTGAAGAAGTAGTTCATCACCACGGCATGGGAAAATGTCACGGAATCATAATATCCAGCAGGTCCTATTGCAATTTGCTTTAGTCAATGCTGATATATTAGGTATTTTATTCTGTTAACTGGCTGATGATGAATGCTGCTTTTAAATGGACTCTTTACTTTGTACTATTTTGAATATACGAGTGCTGTCCTAGGGATGTGAAGAGCTTCTACCAGCTCAGATGGTGAATCAGCACACCCAACCATGCATGCAGAGAGATCTATTATTGTTAGTGTTGAACCAGGTTTCAATGGTCAGCAATAACCCTCCTAGAAATCATGTCAGCTGGTGTGGTATCAAATATTGAAATATGAGCAAACTCAAATAATATCAGTCATAAATACAATCAGTGAGAGGAAAATGATTTGATTCAACTCCCTGAACAAAGACTGTATCACCCTCAAATTCAGTTGAAGCATATGCTTTGCAGGTTTCAAATAAAATTCCATTCACTCCACAGTGAAAAATAACACTTGAAGGACTTTCATGTTCAGGGGCAGTCATTTAAATTAAAGCAACCAACAGTGAGAAGCGTAGGATGGAGCAAACATCTTTGAATTTGAAATCTTCTCAGGATTCATCAGAAGCTTCCAATTTCCTTTTCAGTGCTGTATCAACTGATACTGAAAAATGCAGGAGAGAAAGTAACATAATCAAAGAGTATTATAAGGTCTATTAACTAAGTAACTCAGTCAGAGCCGCCGAAAGGTAACAGCTGTGGATGTTGAAACCCTTAATAAAGTAACCCTCCTGTACCTATTTACAAAACCTCTCTGTCATCATGCCTGTTGTGTCTGTCATTTGCACCTGGTATGAGGGTTCTTTTTTTTTTATATTATTTTTTATGAGGGTTCTTTGGTGCAACAACACATCACATTTCCATGCACTCAGGAGCCATGGTATTGTAGAATCATTATTTCTAAATGCTGACTCTTTTGAATTCAAAGAAAAGACTTGGTACATATTTAAATATATAACACACTACAAAGAAGTTTATTAAGTGAAGATATGCATAACCTTAAAGTTTTTTTTAGTTCCTTTTGCTTTTATTTTGACTGATGATGCTTAATTAATCAGTCATTATCATATCTCACTGTGATTTAGAATGTCAAATGCATGCCTCTGCTCAGAATGAAACTGTCACTCAAATATATATAAATTTTTTAAATTTGTTTTCCTTCCTTAGATTTCTACATGACGATTGCAGTCTATTCAGAAAAAGTAAAGTAAATTTCTCTGTTTCTTTCTTCACATCTTCTCCTTTAGCAAGGCAATTACTTGGCTGAAGAGTTGCAAAGTTCTCTGGACAATGAGGAACCTTTCAACTCAAATACAGACAATGGTCAAGAAATAGACATTGATCAACCATACAGTTTTGCACTTGATATTCAAGTTTCTTGGAGTTTATGAAGAAGGATAATGCAAGGAAAGGAAGATAATGAAGGCTGGGAGATAGGAAGATGGCTAACATACACCAATGGTATCTTCCAGACTCCTAGTTCAATTAGAAATGTTGTTCTTGATTGGACTCCCAAAGACATTTATGCTCTCCAGTTATCCCCAGAATATATTAAGAAGAGGTGGCAAGAATACACAGAAAAACTATAGAAAAAAGATCTTCCTGACTCAGATAACCATGATGGTGTGATCACTCATCTAGAGCAAGGAACCATGGAACATGAAGTCAAGAGAGCCTTAGGAAGCATCACTAAAACAAAGCTAGTGAAGGTGATGGAATTTCAGCTGAGCTATTTCAAATCCTAAAAGATGATGTTTTAAAGTGCTTCACTCAATATGCCAGCAAATTTGGAAAACTCAGCAGTGGTCACAATTCTGGAAATTGTCAGTTTTCATTCCAATCTCAAAGAAAGGCAATGCCAAAGAATGTTCAAACTATGGCACAACTGCACTCATTTCACACACTAGCAAAGTAATGCTGAAAATTTTCCAAGCTAGGTTTCAACAATACATAAACCATGAACTTCCAGATGTTCAAGCTAGATTTAGAAAAGGCAGAGGAACCAGAGATCAAATTGCCAACATCTGTTGATCATAGAAAAAGAAAGAGAATTCCAGAAAAATATCTACTTAAGCTTCATTTACTGTGCTAAAGCTTTTGACTGTGTGGATCACAACAAACTGTGGAAAATTCTTAAAAAAGATGGGAATACCAGACCACCTCACCTGCCTTCTGAGAAACCTGTATGCAAGTCAAGAAGTAACAGTTAGAACTGGACATGGAACAAAGAACTGGTTCCAAATTGGGAAAGCAGTACATCAAGGCTGTATATTGTCACCCTGCATATTTAATTTATATGCAGAGTACATCATGTAAAATGCAGGGCTGGATGAAGCACAAGCTGGAATCAAGATTGCTGGGATAAATATCAATCACCTCAGGTATGCAGATGACACCACCCTTATGGCAGAAATTGATGAAGAACTAAAGAGCCTCTTGATGAAAGTGAAAGAGGAGGGTGAAAAAGCTAGCTTAAAACTCAGCATTCAAAGAACTAAGATCATGGCATCTGGTCCCATCACTTCATGGCAAATAGATGGGGAAACAATGGAAACAGTGACAGACTTTACTTTTGGGGCTCCAAATTCACTGCAGATGGTGACTGCAGCCATGAAATTAAAACGCTTGTTTCTTGGAGGAAAGCTATGACCAACCTAGATAGCATATTAAGAAGCAGAGACATTATTTTGTCAACAAAAGTCAAATAGTCAGAGCCATGGTTTTCCCAGTAATCATGTATGAAAGGAGAAGGCAATGGGCACCCCACTCCAGTCCTCTTGCCTGGAAAATCCCATGGACGGAGGAGCCTGGTAGGCTGCAGTTCTTGGGGTCGAGAAGAGTTGGGCATGACTGAGCAACTTCACTTTCACTTTTCACTTTCATGCATTGGAGAAGGAAATGGCAACCCACTCCAGTGTTCTTGCCTGGAGAATCCCAGGGACGGGAGAGCCTGGTGGGCTGCCATCTATGGAGTCGCACAGAGTCGGACATGACTGAAGTGACTTAGCAGCAGCAGCATGTATGAATGTGAGAGTTGGACCATAAAGAAAGCTGTGTGCCGAAGAATTGATGCTTTGAACTGTGGTGTTGGAGATGACTCTTGAGAGTCCCTTGGACTGCAAGGAGATCCAACCAATCCATCCTAAAGGAAATCAGTCCTGAATATTCATTTCAAGAACTGATGATGAAGCTGAAGCTCCAATAGTTTGGCCACCTGATGTAAAGAGCCGACCCATTTGAAAAGACCCTGATGCTGGGAAAGACTGAAGACATTAGGAGAAGGGGACAACAGAGGATGAGATGGTTGGATGGCATCATTGACTCGATGGACCTGAGTTTGAGCAAGCTCCAGGAGCTGGTGATAGACAGAGAAGCCTGCAGTCCATGGGGTCGCAAAGAGTCGGAAATGACCGAGTGACTGAACTGAACTGAATTGAGTTATCCCCCAAACTCAGCCCCTGCTTTTCAGAGTTTGAGCTGCACCCATAAAGGCTCTTTCACTTCACATCACACTCCTCTAATCTGCAAATAAAAAACAGTGCTAATAATTATCATTGAGCTCTCTGACTGCTGTATGAGGTTTCTGCTATTGGCAACAAGTCCCTAAGGAACCCCTGCCTCTAGAAATAACCCTATAAAGTTCTGATGCTTCATCCTCCAAACAAAAATTTCTCTTTACTTTGAAATGCTTCTGTATGATTATTTCTGCTGTGCTGAGCAGCATGAATGTGTGTTGTAGATAAGGCCACTTCAGTCAGTAAAAGTGGCTAACACTTTTACTCTTGCCAACAGAAGTCAAATAAATGGTTTTCAGAGATATGTTTACATTCTTTTTACATGAGTTCTTGTTTATCATTGACCAAGACTCTGGCAACTGGGAGGGTATGACTGGTTCCCAGAAGGCCCTTGATTTCTATCCTGATCCTAATTTTGAATTTAACATACTCAAAACTCAGATAAATACCAAGGAAGAAAGACACCACTGAAATCATTAAGCTAAACCCGTATCACAGAAGGACATGTGCACATATTACTAGATTGCAAAATATTTTTCTTAGCATGTTTTTGGAGTAAGAATCTCTCCTATTTAAATTAAATGACCCAAGGAGTGCTTTATTTAGGAAATATTCTACTCCAGTTCAGTGAATTGTTATAAGTTTCTGGGTTTTTTTGCCATTTGTATAACTGACTATGGAAAATTGAAGGTGTGTTAGAGTTCACCAAAGAACAGAACCAATAGGAAATATATATATATATAGACATATGCAAGAGGAGGGTTATTATTGGAATTGGCTCACGCAATTATGGAAGCTGAGAAGTCCTACAATCTGTCATTTGCAAGCTGAAGAACCAGAAAAATCAGTGATGTAATTCAGTCTGAGTTCTAAGGCCTGAGAACTGGAGAAATCAGTGATGTAGCTCCCTCTCTGAGCACAAAGGCCTTAAGAACAGGAGGTCCCCTGTCAAAGGCAGGGGAGGATAGACATTTCATCTCAAGCAAATAGAGCAAATTTGCACTTTCTCTGCCTTTTTTTGGTTAATCTGCTCAGGCCCTCAATGGACTGAATGATGTGCATTCACACAGGTGAGGGTGCAATTTCTTTACTCAGTCTACTGATTCAAATGCTAATCTCCTCCAAGAAACACCCTCATATAGATACACCTAGAAATAAAGCTTTTACCAGCTATATGGGCATCACTAAGCCCAGTCAAATTGATGCATAAAGCCATCCATTTCATAAGAGCAGTGGTGGAAGCTATGGATTAGCTCAGTTGAAATAATTTCCAACCCCTAAGAGCATGAAGAAAAACACACATTTCTTAGACAACCTTGTAGCTAAGACTTTTCACATGACTTCAGTTTCACCAATGAGATGTCTTCATCCAATACTAAGTCAGATGGAATTTTCTGGGAAGAGAATCAGGGTGTAAGGCAGCCAGTTTTCAGGCACAGATTGCGGCAGAAGTGACTGGTTCTGGACCCAACAGCTCCAAGGACACCTTCCCAGTTTAGCAGACAATGTGCTACCTAGCAATCCTACCGAAGTGAAGGTAACCTTTCTGATTATAGCAGAAGGAAAACTGTTCTGCCAACTGGGGCTGTCCTCTGCATGCTCAGCATAGAGCCTGTTCCTTCAGCCCAGCTAAAGAAATTTATAAGCACCCAGTTCCCTGAAATAAACCCCTTTCATTGAAATAAACCTGCAAGCTGAGGGATCCAATTATCTGTGATTGAAACTTAAGGAAGAGCCAAGAGAAAAGAAACTTAAAGAAAAGCCAAGAGAAAAGTAAATTAAACAAGAGAGACTTTAATTTTGTTGATTATTCATTTCCCATTTACGGTTCTAACTTAATTTCAATGTCTAGAACACTGTGGAGTAGGTATTATAATTTTACAGAAAAGGAAATAAAGAGGTAAAGAAATTCACGAAGAGGTAAAAAAGTTTACCTTGGGTCACATAGTATAGAAACAATAAAGTCATGGTTTGAAGCCAGCTCTGTGTTGTGTTAAGTCCCATGAGCACAGTCACTGAGATGTAAAGCCTCCCCAGTGAAAAGGAAAGCTGAGTCACTTTCCTCAACTTGGCAGGTTGTGATTGAGGGCAATTTTGTCAAGATCAAGATATAAAAATTTATTATGCTCTTGAATACTATCTCAGATTCGTTACTACTGACCAGTATCTGTATTTCTTAAATGTTACACACTTCCTTATTCTTAGGTAGGAAGTGACTGGTGACTCTGGGTGGACTATTTATGAGTTAACCCATTGATGGCTTGTGTTTAAGAGCTAGATTGATGGATCATTTCTGAGTTCTGCAAGTACATTTATGTTCAGCATGTGGTTTCGTTGCCCATCAAATAAGACTTTAGTCTGCCCAGAAAATAAGGCTCAGCTTATACTTAAGTGACCAACCATTTCAATTGCCCATGACTGTCTTAGCGTTAAAACCAAAAGTCCACCATCCTGGGAAATCTTTTAGTCTCAAGCAAATGAGGATGTTCGGTCATCCTATTTAGAACCTCCCTTCCCTGTCTGTTCTATCTGCCCACCCCTAACAGCTTTAATGTACAGAAAGTCCATCACAACCAAGTTTTTCTATAGCCACCAGGCTTTTCAGAGGGCAAACACCTGTCACCTCTGTCTCCTAATGAGCCTGGTTCCCTGGGGCAGTGATCTATTATATAGGCGTTTTTTCCTTTCCCAGAGAATCAAACAGCCCACACTAGCCTTGACTGCCTGGTTCTTCCTTGAGGCACAAAATACCCTTCAAAGCAGAAATAACTGAAGACAGGCAGAGAGTTCACTTTTGGTAGCATATGGAAACCACTGCCAGCTGCTTTTGAGGCTGCTTGTTACTGTAAAAGTTATTTTGCATAAACTTATTTGTTAACTGGGCTAGAAACTTCCAGTTCCCTGCAAATCTTGCTTTCTTACAGATTCTTTTCCCTCTCAGGAATCTTTATGATCCAAAAGAGATTTGAAGATATCACATGAATAATAGGAAATACCATTTAACACAATTCTAAGTGGTTGAGAATGTCCCTGCATTCTCAGGCTAAATTACTGGAGGCGATTTCTTATTCCTTTGGCCACTAAATGACAGAACAAAACTGCACTCAAATGTTATTTCCCTTCCATTCAAGATAAAAGCTTACTCTCCATCCCATTGAGCCAGGTAGAGGCATCACAATGACTATCAAAGATTATTAAAGGAAATGTTTAGTGATTACCCACCCATTCTCACCTACAAACAAAAGGAAATTACTGGCCTTCATAATTTGCTGTCTACTGTTAATTTTGCTTCAGCACAGTTCACTTCAGTTCAGTCGCTCAGTCATGTCTGACTCTTTGCGACCTCATGGACTGTAGCACGCAAGGCCTCCCTGTTCATCACCAACTCCCAGACCTTACTCTAACTCATGTCCATTGAGTCGGTGATGCCATCCAACCATCTCATCCTCTGTTGTCCCCTTCTGTTCTTGCCTTCAATCTTTCCCAGCATCAGGGTCTTTTCAAATGGGTCAGCTCTTTGCACCAGGTGGCCAAAGTATTGGAGCTTCAGCTTCAGCATCAGTCCTTCCAATGAATATTCAGGACTGATTTCCTTTAGGATGGACTGGTTGGATCTCCTTGCAGTCCAAGGGACTCTCAAGAGTCATCTCCAACAGCACAGTTCAAAAGTATCAATTTTTCAGCGCTCAGCTTTCTTTATAGTCCAACTCTCACATCCATACATGACTACTGGAATAACCATAGCCCTGACTAGATGGACCTTTTTTGGCAAAGTAATGTCTCTGCTTTTTAATGTACTGTCTAGGTAGGTCATAACTTTTCTTCCAAGGAGCAAGTGTCTTTTAATTTCATGGCTGCAAACACCATCTGCAGTGATTTTGGAGCCCAAAAGAATAAAGTCTGACACTGTTTCCACTGTTTCCCCATCTATTTCAATGAACTGATGGGACCAGATACCATGATCTTAGTTTTCTGAATGTTGAGTTTTAAGCCAACTTTTCACTCTCTTGTTTCACTTTTGTCAAGAGGCTCTTTAGTTCTTCTTCACTTTCTGCCATAAGGGTGGAGTCATCTGCATATCTGAGGTGATTAATATTTCTCCCAGCAATCTTGATTCCAGCTTATGCTTCATCCAGCCCAGCATTTATCATGATGTACTCTGCATATAAATTAAATAAACAGGGTGACAGTATACAGCCTTTGATTGTACTCCTTTCCCGATATGAACCAGCGGTTGTTCCATGTCCAGTTCTAACTGGTGCTTCCTGACCTGCATACAGGTTTCTCAAGAGGCAGGTCAGGTGGTCTGGTATTCCCATCTCCTTCAGAATTTTCCACAGTTTATTGTGATCCACACAGTCAAAGGCTTTGGCATAGTCAATACAGCAGAAATAGATGTTTTTCTGGAACTCTCTTGCTTCTTCGATGATCCAGTGGATGTTGCCAATTTGATCTCTGGTTCCTCTGCCTTTTCTAAAACCAGCTTGAACATCTGGAAGTTCATGGTTCACGTATTGCTGAAGACTGGCTTGGAGAATTTTGAGCATTACTTTAGTAGTGGGTGTGAGATGAGTGCAATTGTGTAGTAGTTTGAGGGCATATCTTGTGGCAATTGCCTTTCTTGGGATTGGAAATGAAAACCTGAACTTTTCCAAGTGCTGTGGCCACTGCTAGATTATCCATAGTTTTGCTGGCAATATTAGAGTGTAACATTTTAGAACCATCAGTTCTCAAAACTGGATCATTTCACCCAGTCTACTAGCTTTGTTCATGAGTTGAATGTCGTTCCCTAAACGCCCGCACTTGACTTGTTGCGACTCCAGGATGTCTGACTCTAGGTGTGAGTGATCAGCACCAATCGTGATTAATCGTGGGTCTTGAAGATCTTTTTTGTACAGTTCTTCTGTGTATTCTTGCCACCTCTTCTTAATATCTTCTGCTTCTGTTAGGTCCATACCATTTCTGTCCTTTATTGAATTGCATGAAATATTCCCTTGGTATCTTTATTTTTCTTTAAGAGATCTCTAGTCTTTCCCATTCTATTGTTTTTCTCTATTTCTTTGCACTGATCACTGAGGAAGGCTTTCTTATCGCTCCTTGCTATTCTTTGGAACTCTTCATTCAAATGGGTGTATCTTTCCTTTTCTCCTTTGCTTCTTGCTTCTCTTCTTTTCTCAGCTATTTGTTAGGCCTCCTCAGACAACCATTTCGCCTTTATGCATTTCTTCTTCTTGAGCATGGTCTTGATCCCTGTCTCCTTTACAATGTCATGAACCTCCATCCATAGTTCATCAGGCACTCTGTTTATTACATCTAATGCCTTGAATCTATTTCTCACTTCCACTCTATATTCATAAAGGATTTTATTTAGGTCACACCTGAATGGTCTAGTGGTTTTCCCTACTTTCTTCAATTTAAGTCTGAATTTGGCAATAAGGAGTTCATGATCTGAGCCACAGGCAGCTCCCAGTCTTGCTTTTGTTGACTGTATACAGCTTCTCCATCTTTGGCTGCAAAGAATATAATCAATCTGATTTCCTGATTTCAGTGTTGACCATCTGGTGATGTCCATGTGTAGAGTCTTCTCTTGTGCTGTTGGAAGAGGGTGTTTGCTATGACCAGTGCGTTCTCTTGGCAAAAGTCTGTTAGCCTTTGCTCTGCTTCTTTCTGTATTCCAAGGCCAAATTTGCTTGCTACTCCAGGTGTGTCTTGACTTCCTACTTTTGCATCCCAGTTGCCTATAATGAAAAGGACATCTTTTTGGGGGTGTTAGTTCTAGACAGTCTTGTAGACAGTTCATAGAGCTGTTCAACTTCAGCTTCTTCAGCATTACTGGTCAGGGCATAGACTTGGACTACTGTAATACTGAATGGCTTGCCTTGGAAATGAATAGAGATCATTCTGTCATTTTTGAGATTACATCCAAGTACTGCATTTCAGACTCTTTTGTTGACTATGATGGCTACTCCATTTCTTCTAAGGGATTCTTGCCCATAGTAGTAGATATAATAGTCATCTGAGTTAAATTCACCCATTCCAGTCCATTTTCATTTGCTGATTCCTAAAATGTCAATGTTCACTCTTGTCCTCTCCTGTTTGACCACTTCCAATTTGCCTTGATTCATGGACCTAATATCCCAGGTTCCTATGCAATATTGCTCTTTATAGCATCAGACTTTACTTCCATCACCAGTCACATCCACAACTGGGTGTTGTTTTGCTTTGGCTCCGTCTCTTCTTTCTTTCTGGAGTTATTTCTCCACTGATCTCCAGTAGCATATTGGGCTACCGACCTGGGGAGTTCATCTTTCAGCATCCTATCTTTTTGCCTTTTCATACTGTTCATGGGGTTCTCAAGGCAAGAAAACTGCAGTGGTTTGCCGTTCCCTTCTCCAGTGGACCGTGTTTTGTCAGAACTCTCCACCATGACCCGTCCATCTTGGGTGGCCCTACAGGGCATGGCTCAGAGTTTCATTGAGTTAGACAAGACTGTGGTCCATATGATCAGATTGTTTGGTTTTCTGTGACTGTGGTTTTCAGTCTCTCTGCCCTCTGATGGATAAGGATAAGAGGTTTATGGAAGCTTCCTGATGGGAGAGGTTGACTGAGGGGGAAACTTGTCTTGTTCTGATGGTAAGGGCCATGCTCAGTGACCCTTTAATCCAATTTTCTGCTGATGGGTGGAGCTGTGTTCCCTCCTTGTTATTTACCTGGGGCCAAACTATGGTGGCACAGAAGGCAGTGGCACCCCACTCCAGTACTCTTGCTTGGAAAAATCCCATGGACGGAGGAGCCTGGTGGGCTGCAGTCCATGGAGTTGCTAAGAGTCGGACACGACTGAGCGACTTCACTTTCACTTTTCATTTTCCTACATTGGAGAAGGAAATGGCAACCCACTCCAGTGTTCTTGCCTGGAGAATCCCAGGGACGGGAGAGCCTGGTGGGCTGCCATCTATTGGGTTGCACAGAGTTGGACACGACTGAAGCGACTTAGCAGCAGCAGCAGCAAGCTGTGGTGGAGGTAAAGAAGATAATGGCGACCTCCTTCAAAAGACCCCATGCACGCACTGCTACACTTGGTGCCCTCAGCCCTGCAGCAGGCCACCACCAACCCACACGTCCACCTGAGACTCCTGGACGCTCCCAGTTAAGTCTGGGTCAGTCTCTTGTGGGGTCATTGCTCCTTTCTCTGGGTCCTGGTGCCCGAAGGTTCCGTTTGTACCCTTCAAGAGTCTATCTCCCAGTCCTGTGTAAGTTCTGCCAGCTCTATGGTGGGGTCAATGGTGACCTGCTCAAAGAGGGCTTATGCTGTCCCCACATCTGCTGCACCCAGAATCCCCGCCCCTGCAGGAGTCCACTGCTGACCTGTACCTCCACAAGAGACTCTCAAATACAGTTCTGTCTCAGTCTCTATGGGGTCTCTGGGTCCTTGAGCCCTCTCGGCGTCTCTGGCGGGAATTGGGGATTTGATTCTAAACATGAATTCTCCCCTCCTACCATCTTGCTGGGGCTTCTCCTCTGCCCTTGGATGTGGGGTATCACCTCAAAGTCGCTCCACGCCACGCAGCCACTGCTCCAGCGCCTACCGTCTTGCTAATTTACTTAATTTTACATACTTACTTTTACTTATTTTATGTCTTGTTAATTTACTTACTCAGTTTTATTTCTCATAAGTTTGTGATCTTTTTTACACTTTAACTAGATAATCTTACTAATCTAAAAATAAATGTTCCAGGCCAAAACAACAACAAGAACAACAACAACAACCCAGATTTACAGTTACCAAATGGAAGAGGGGGATGGTAAATTAGGAGTTTGGGATTAAAATATGCACAGTACTATATATAAAATATATAACCAACAAGGACCTACACTATAGCACAATATCTTACAATAACCTATAATGGAAAAGAATCTAAAAAGGAATATACATATATATATATTGTCAAATACAAATTGGCACTTACCAAGAGCATTGCCAAGAAACACCTGGAGTAACAGGCAAATTTGGCCTTGGAGTACGGAATGAACAGGGCAAAGGCTAAATAGAGTTTTGCCAACAGAATGCACTGGTCATAGCAAACACCCTCTTCCAACAGCACAAGAGAAGACTCTACACATGGACATCACCAGATGGTCAACACTGAAATCAGATTGATTATATTCTTTGCAGCCAAAGATGGAGAAGCTGTATACAGTCAGCAAAAACAAGACTGGGAGCTGCTTGCGGCTCAGATCATGAACTCCTTATTGCCAAATTCAGACTTAAATTGAAGAAAGTAGGGAAAACCACTAGACCATTCAGGTATGACCTAAATCAAATCCCTTATGACTATACAGTGGAAGTGAGAAATAGATTTAAGGGACTAGATCTCAGGTATGACCTAAATCAAATCCCTTATGACTATACAGTGGAAGTGAGAAATAGATTTAAGGGACTAGATCTGATAGACAGAGTGCCTGATGAACTATGGATGGAGGTTCATGACATTGTACAGGAGACAGGGATCAAGACCATTCCCATGGAAAGTGAAAAAAAAGTGAAAGTGAAGTTGCTCAGTCGTGTCTGACTCCTTGCGACCCCATAGACTGTAGCCCACCAGGCTCCTCCGTCCACGGGATTCCAGGCATGAATACTGGAGTGGGTTGCCATGACCTTCTCCAGGAGACCTTCCCGACTCAGGGATTGAACCCTGGTCCCGCATTGTACACAGACGCTTTACCATCTGAGCCACCAGGGAAGTCCATCCCCATGGAAAAGAAATGCAAAAAGGCAAAATGACTGTCTGAGGAGGGCTTACAAATAGCTGTGAAAAGAAGAGAAGTGAAAAGCAAAGGAGAAAGGGAAAGATATATCCATTTGAATGCAGAGTTCCAAAGAACAGCCAGGAGAGATAAGAAAGCCTTCCTCAGCGATCAATGCAAAGAAATAGATGAAAAAACAGAATGGGGAAGACTAGAGATCTCTTCAAGAAAATTAGAGATACCAAGGGAACATTTCATGCAAAGATGGGTTCGATAAAGGACAGAAATGGTATGAACCTAACAGAAGCAGAAGATATTGAGAAGAGGTGGCAAGTATACACAAAAGAGCTGTACAAAAAAGACCTTCATGATCCAGATAAACATCATGGTGTGATCAATTATCTGGAGCCAGATATCCTGGGGTGTGAAGTCAACTGGGCATTAGGAAGCATCACTACGAACAAAGCTAGTGGAGGTGATGGAATTCCAGTTGAGCTATTTCAGATCCTGAAAGATGATGCTGTGAAAGTGCTGTACTCAATATGCCAGCAAATTTGGAAAACTCAGCAGTGGCCAAGGACTGGAAAAGGTCAGTTTTCATTCCAATCCCTAAGAAGGGCAATGCCAAAGAATGCTGAAACTACCACACAATTGTACTCATCTCACACACTAGTAAAGTAATGCTCAAAATTCTCCAAGCCAGGCTTCAGCGATATGTGAACCGTGAACTTCCCGATGTTCAAGCTCGTTTTAGAAAAGGCAGAGAAACCAGAGATCAAATTGCCAACATCTGCTGGATAATCGAAAAAGCAAGAGAGTTCCAGAAAAACATCTATTTCTGCTTTATTGACTATGCCAAAGCCTTTGACTGTGTGGATCACAACAAACTCCGGAAAATTCTTCAAGAGATGGGAATACCAGACCACCTGACCTGCCTCTTAAGAAATCTGTATGTAGGTCAGGAAGCAACAGTTAGAACTGGACATGGAACAACCAACTGGTTCCAAATAGGAAAAGGAGTAAGTCAAGGCTGTATATTGTCACCCTGCCTATTTAACGTATATGCAGAGTACATCATGAGAAATGCTGGAGCTGGAAGAAGCACAAGCTGGAATCAAGATTGCCAGGAGAAATATCAATAACCTCAGATATGCAGATGACACCACCCTTATGGCGGAAAGTGAAGAGGAACTAAAAAGCCTCTTGATGAAAGTGAAAGAAGAGAGTGACAAAGTTGGCTTAAAACTCAACATTCAGAAAACTAAGACCATGGCATCTGGTCCCATCACTTCATGGGAAATAGATGGGGAAACAGTGGAAACAGTGTCAGACTTTATTCTTTTGGGCTCCAAAATCACTGCAGATGGTGTTTGCAGCCATGAAATTAAAAGACACTTACTCCTTGGAAGGAAAGTTGTGACCAACCTAGATAGCATATTAAAAAGCAGAGACATTACTTTGCCAACAAAGGTCCGTCTAGTCAAGGATATGGTTTTTCCAGTGGTCATGTATGGATGTGAGAGTTGGACTGTGAAGAAAGCTGAGCACTGAAAAATTGATGCTTTTGAACTGTGGTGTTGGAGAAGACTCTTGAGAGTCCCTTAGACTGCAAGGAGATCCAACCCGTCCATCCTAAAGGAGATCAGTCCTGGTGTTCATTGGAAAGACTGATGTTGAAGCTGAAACTCCAATACTTTGGCCACCTGATGCAAAGAGTTTACTCATTGGAAAAGACCCTGATGCTGGGAGGGATTGGGGGCAGGAGGAGAAGGGGATGACAGAGGATGAGATGACTGGATGGCATCCCTGACTTGATGGACATGAGTTTGAGTAAACTCCGGGAGTTAGTGATGGACAGGGAGGCCTGGTGTGCTGTGATTCATGGGGTCGCAAAGAGTCGGACATGACTGAGTGACTGAACTGAACTGAAGAGCATTGCCAACGACCGAACACAAAGACATTTGCCATGTGCCTCTATGGAGATTGAACCCCATGCTGCTATAGCTGTTGACCTTCAACAACCCCTGAGGGAATTCAGGGTAGAGTGAGGCATTCTGTGCTCCAGGGAATCTAGTGAGACCGATCTTTAGACAGTTGGATGATTTTAGGAATAGATTTTATGATCTCAGTCTTCACATCTCCTCATATCTGCTGCTAAGTCACTTCAGTTGTGTCCTACTCTATGCGACACCATAGACGGCAGCCCACCAGGCTCCCCCGTCCCTGGTATTCTCTAGGCAAGAACACTGGAGTGGGTTGCCATTTCCTTCTCCAGTGCATGAAAGTGAAAAGTGAAAGTGAAGTCACTCAGTCATGTTGGACTCTTAGCGACCCCATAGACTGCAGCCTACCAGGCTCCTCCATCCATGGGTTTTCAAGGCAAGAGTACTGGAGTGGTTGCCATTGCCTTCTCTGCTCCTCATATCTAGAGAAGCACTAAGCCCTTCATGGTGATATCAGATCCTCATGACTAACAAAAAGCCTTTTGTAAAATGAGTGCTTCATGGTATTGAACTCCCCCTTCACCAAAACCTTATATATTGTCTTTCCCCCGCTGCCTTTGGAGCAGTCTCTCAGAGCTATCTGAGATGCTGCCTCCAGGGCCGCAGTCCTCATTTTGCTCCAAATAAAACTTAACTCACAACTCTCAAGTTATACATTTTTTTTGTCATCAACACCACACACATACATATAACACACATATATGTACACACATACATATAACATATATGTACACATATAACATATATGTACACATGCATATAACAATATATGCACACATACATATAACACATATACACATGTGTGCACACATATATGTACACACATGCACACAACACATATATGTACACACATATAACATATATGCACACGCATATAACATATATGTACACACATACATATAACAATATGTGTACATGCATACATATAACATATACACACATGCACATAACACACATGTGCACACACATATAACATATATGTGTACACATAACATGTATGCACACATATAACATATATGCACATATAACATATATATGTGCACACACATATATGTAGAACTGAATCACTCTGCTGTATACCTGAAACTAATAACATTGTAAATCAAGTATATTGCAATAGAATTTAAAAATAAGTAAGCACTCATAGTTATTTCCCAATCCCTGCTATTCTATTGCCAGCGTTAGGGTGCTCACTCTTCTGCTCTTCGCTGGTACAAATCAGCCCAGCTCATGTCGCGGTGCCTGCCCTCACTGTTACCGCCTCTACTGCTCCTACTGCTTCCAGGCTGCTGCCGTTACCACCACCACCGCTCAGGCTGGGACTGTGACAGCAACTGCTGCTCAAGACCACTCACCGTTAATTACCCCTGCATCGTTAGTAAGTGCCTTGGATGAGGCTGACTCTGTTCTGAGCGCTTTACAATAACTGTCTCATTTGAATCTTCATCACAACTCTATGACTGACTATTATTTCTGTTTCAGTGGATGAAGAAATTGAGGTGTGAGATATTAGATAACTTTGCCCAAAGTTACAGAGAAAATAGGTGATGGGAATTGATGTGAACTTAGGTCTTTTGGGCTTTAAAATTTGCATGCTTAAAAACTCCAATGTTGCTCTGCCCAGGGAAATCACCCTTAATAATTTCAGTTGTACTAATTTAGTACTCTTTCCTCTATGACCTCAGTTTCTATAGCATTCATACAAACAATGATGGTACGTCTTAACATTGTTATTTTACTGAATGGTATACATATATATTTTCATTTACTGAAATAGTAAGAAGTGCATTTTTCTACTTCTGAGCCAATGATAAGCATATAGATGAAGCTGAATAAACAGGACTTCAGTAGACTACTGAATCTCTATGGTTACTTTAACAAAGTAACCAAATTACTCCTAACAACATCCTTTGAATTTAAAAGTATAAGATCTGGTGTCAAATAAATGAAAAGACAATGACCTGTTATAAATAATATATAACATTCTGTGGGCTCAATGAAATACTTATAATTGATATAGTATGATTCTAGAGTTAAATGTCTGTATTTTACAAATAATATAAATTTCAAAGCATGTTACAACAAAATATTAGGGCTATAAGACCCTTACTAAAGTACTGAGGTAAAATCGCTCAGATGTGTCTGACTCTTTGTGACTCCATGGACTGTAGCCTACCAGGTTCCTCTGTCCACGTAATTCTCCAGGCAAGATTACTGGAGTGGGTTGCCATTCCCTTCTCCAGGGGATCTTCCTGACCCAGGGATCAAACCCGGGTATCCTGCATTGTAGGCAGACTCTTTACTGTCTGCGCCACCAGGGAAGTCCCTCTGGGCCACTGTTGGCCAACTTTTTTTGGGTTATCTGTTCCTGTTTTTGAAGTTCTCTAGGAAAATAGTCAATATAATCTTCCTTTTGAATTTATAATCTTGATTTGGGAGAATATCCAGGTTGCTGCTTCAATAACCCCCTCCTCCCTATCCCCCAGGTGGTGCTAGTGGTAAAGAAACTGCCTGCCAATGCAGGAGACATAAGAGAGACACAGGTTTGATCCCTGGGTGGGGAAGATCCCCGGAAGAGGAAATGACAACCCACTGCAGTATTCTTGCCTGGACAATCCCATGGACAGAGGAGCCTGGTAGGCTAAGTCCATAGGGCCACATAGAGTCAGACATGACTGAAGCGACTTAGCATGCCCTATTACTTCATTATTAGCTACCTGGCCACTTTCCTACAGTACCTCCTTTCTCCAAATACCCAGCCCTGAGTTAATCTTCAGCAAATTATTTTTAGCCAATGACTCAGTTTTAAGTTCTTCTCCCTTCTATTACCACTCTTCAGTGTGACTGTTAAATGCATAATGAATGCCTCTCTGTATAGAGCATTTTAACTATTTAACTTCTGACATTGTAGAAAGAGAGACAGGTGAGGAAGAAAAACACAGTGTGATAAGGGAAGTAGTGTTATTTTACTTAATAGTCACCATAGGAACAGAACATAGGGAACATACCCTTTTTTAAAGGAATCGTTAAACATTATGATGCTTAGGGAAAAATAATACACGGGCTCCAACATATGAAAAGACAACTAAAATGCATGAATATTTATTTAAATCCCTATAGAACATACCATTATGTCACGATAGTTTAGTGAAAGTTTATGATGTTTTGAATAATACTGCCTGAGGCTTAAATCCTGGTTCTGTTATTTACCAGTTATGTGACCCTGGCCAAGTTACTTAATCATTTTTTCCCCTTGCTTATGGAACATGGGTAATCCTTACATATAGGATGGCTATGACAATGAAACAGACATGAAGTGTTCTGACTGTGTCCGTTAGCAAGTAAATGCAAAAAAGGTAACTATTATTAAATCATGTCAACTTTGCAGGATGTGGATGGGTTTAGTGTTTGTTTACCATGTGGGGTGTGATCATCAAATGTACAAGTGACCAGGGCCTTGGTGGTCTTAAAAGGTTTCTTGGCAACTGTGGAGGTGTGTGCATTCTGCTTAGGGAGGTCAGGCAAGGGCAGAGAGAAGGGGAAGCCTGGGATGAATCTTGGCCTTCTGTCATTTGTCTTTCTGATTCTTGTGTGATTCCTTATCTCCAGGTCAGAAAAAGGAAACGGAGGATTAACTATTGTTTTTCTCATTTTTTGAATGGGACAGTTTTGCCTTTCCATCACGCTTTTGAACCTGTCCCTGACATTTTTTTAAAAAAACTTTTTCCCAGGCTTTTTGTTTTGTTTCCTTGGCCTTTGCTCTGTTACTTTGTCTTCTTGGGTTCCTTTTGAGAGTATAGGTTCATAGCAATATTTTTTCCTTCTTTTTTAAAAAGATAAATTTCCTTCAACTTTGATTTTAAAAAAAGCTCAAATACGCTTGTTTTTGCTTGACCAATTCAGTAAAGTAAATTGGAAAACTTCTTGCAACACGAACACTTCTTGGAGAAGAGCAGACAAGCTTATAATGTAGCTAGAGATAGCTTTAGTTACCATTACAATTCAATTTGTTTTCTTTCTATGGAGGGAAAAGCATAAGGGCATATATGACATGAATTCTTGAGTGATTCTCAAAACATGAAGGCATTTTCAGAAAAGAATCTTGCATTCATTGCCTCTTGTTAATGGCAATGTGATATCTTGACAGCTAGAAATGAGCTGTATAAACTAGCATCTTGGTTGTCTGGAAATATTAATAACTTTGGAGATGTTACTTATGTGCTCAGGCTCTTTGCTCTGGCTAAAGACTAAAACTTCCCCCTATGTACTTTACTGGCATGAGATTTTTATTTTCAGAACCTGAAAATAATTACATAGCATGTTAAGCCCAGACTCTTGCATATGGAAACAACCCCATACAATGGAGTTCCAGATTTGTCAAAAAGCTTACTTGATATTGCAATTTGAGGAGAGGGAAAGGAGAAGATATTTTCCTTCATAATGAATTCAACTGGGAATTTTTTTAATAGGGAAAAGGTCATACTAATACTGTCTAGTGTTCCTATAAAAGATATACTAAAACTTAAGAAATATTTTGGCTCTTACTGAGTTTTCCAATATCTCCCGGTATAAGTTCCCTCATTTGTAAAATTAAGTTGATAATACATAGTTTAATTATAAGGATTAAAGGAGAAAATGTATGAAATGATATTATTGTTGATACTTATTAGGCCAAGAAATATATGTGATTTTCCTTCTTTGTTTCTAAAGGATAATTCTGAGTTTATCCCCTTAATCCACAAATCCTGACCATTCATAGACAATCAGATGGCTGTAATTAATTTTAAAGGTGGTGATGGAGAAAGAGACGGGAAGGACCCGAGACTCTGAATACCCTCATCTTATCTTTCTTGTTCCTAGAAGTCACCAAGAAGATAAGGCCATGCTGTGTACACCCCTTTTCGCTCTGAGCCTTTGGCCCTGAAGTGCAGTGCACCCCACCCGAGCTGAGCTAAATTGAGTCACACAAATGACTGCTCTCCAAGGTCCAGAGCTTTTTCTCCTAAACCCTATGTGAATCTGGCTCTCCTTTTGGTGGAAAAAACTCTTAACTAAGAATAATAACCCTGCTATGGAATGCTTCTTCCCCACTCATGAAGAAAGGGCCACTAGTGGAAATTCTCTGCCTGTTTCAACCCCTACCTCCCTCTTCTGCACAAGACTTTGGGGCAAAAGGTCCAGCATATGCAGCTCAATCAATTCCAACGTCTCACTCTTCTTTTTGAGAGTCAGCTGCTTGCAGGAGGCAGACCCTCTCCTCTGCTCCTTCTTGCTGCATTTTGTAGCGGCACCCCTCCCCCACCATGGGACGTTCAGTGGTGGCCAAGTGTCACCTCTGAGTCTCTAAGTCTGAGATTCAGTATATGGAAGTACATTGTCGCCATGTACCCAAGCCATATTTCCCAATATTTAATGTTAATAAGGTGGTGTTCTCCCACAATGGGCCAATCTCTCTAACCTCCTTTTTGATTCAGAGCCAGTGAGTTAGACACCCCTTGTGGTCAGCCTCATATTCTTTTGGTCTCCCTTTCACCCCAGCCATGCTGCAGTAACCAACTCTGTGTAAGTATACCCTGATAGCAGTTCACCTCACTGGACCTCTCTCTCACTCTCTGCCACAGGGCTTTCCAAACTCTACAGCTCTGGATGCCTAAGAAATCTTTCCCAGCACTCACGCTTGCATGGCATTGACACATGCCCTGCCCTCACGCATGCACAACCCGGATCTGCAAGGGGGTTATTAATAACACTCCTTGACCAACACAGGAACAGGGGCTGGTGGATAAACACTTTCTTCTCGCTGGGGCACAGTTCCAAGGTATATATTACATAGACCTGAAAACATTCCCAAATGAGATAAAGACCCTATTGCTCCCAGTCATGAACTTCTCAAGAAGTCACTGTTGGACTGGCTTTCTTTCCATCACGGGCTCAGTTTCCACCCTTCACTACCATTCTCTGGAATCATCTCCTAGGAATGAACTATCTGCCTGCAAACCCATGTGTCAAGCTCTTCTGTCAGGGGGAAACCTAGGCTAAGGGGCTTCCCAGGTGGCACCAGTGGTGAAGAATCTGCCTGTCAATGCAGGAGATGTAAGAGAGGTGGGTTTGATCCATGGGTCAGGAAGATGCCCTGGAGGAGGAACACCCCTCTCCAGTATTCTTGGCTTCCCCTGGTAACTCATCTGGTTAAAAAAAAAAAAAAAATCTGTCTGCAGTGCAGGAGACCCTGGTTCAACTCCTGGGTCAGGAAGATTCCCTGGAAGAGACAGGCTACCCACTCCAGTATTTTGGGGCTTCCCTGGTGGCTGGGATGCTAAAGAATCTGCCTGCAATGCTGGAGACCTGGGTTTGATCCATGGGTTGGGAGGATCCCCTGGAGGAGGGCATGGCAACCCACTCCAGGATTCTTACCTGGAGAATTCCCATGGACAGAGGAGCCTGGTGGACTACCGTCCATGGGGTCTCAAAGAGCCAGATACAACTGAATGACTAAGGACACACTCCAGTATTCTTGCCAGAAAAATCCCATGGACAGAGGAACCTGTTTGGCTATTGTCCATGGGGTCGCAAGGAGTCAAACATAACTGAGCATCTGATAATAACCAGGGAGCTTAAGAAAGAGAAATCAGTGGAATCTGAGGATTAAAATAATACTGAGCACGATAATTTGGATCAGGAATTTCCCCCCCCACTTTGGCTCATCACTGAACCTGTTGCTTTATCCACCAGCAAAGGCAGTTTTAATATTGGCCAAGCCAGCCTCAGGAGAGTGCACTCAAGTCTCAGGCTGCTTTGGTTTAACCTTGAAATGAGCAGGTACCAATTTCCCTAAGATGGTATGCCTTGGGCAGAGTTTTGGTAAGTAACTTTTTAATAACAGAGGCCAAAGAAATATTTTCTATTTAACTATGCTATCAGATAAATTGGGCTTCCCTGATGGCTCAGATGGTAAAGAATCTGCCTGCAGTGCAGGAGACCCAGGTTTGATCCCTGGGTCAGGAAGATCCTCTGGAGAAGGGAATGGTAACTCACTCCAGTATTCTTGCCTGGGAATCCCATGGACAGAAGAGCCTGGTGGACTACAGTCCATGGGGTCACAAAGAGTCAGACGCAATTGAGCAACTAATACTTTCACTTAGATCAGTTAGGTAAACCCGGGCTTTAGACAGCAACTGAGTTTTCTGAGAGTTTACAGGAGCTCTACTGTGCAAGCTTCTAGCTTCAAGTCATTTGTGCCAGACCTGGGTCAGGAGAAATGCTATGCTGCCTCAGATTCTGGGCCATTGTCCTCTGCTTTCAACTGCCTTTAGGACTCAGGGAGGAAGAGGACTCTGCTGAGGACAGAGGCAGATTCATCCTGAAGCTAAATAAGTTTTGGTTTCAGGGCCCCTGCATTGCATGGGTCCCTTCCAATATGCTCACGCGACTATGTTTTCATGGAATCCGAGAATTAAGACATTTTCACTGCAGTTGCTTAGAGACTGCTTCTTTTGACAAAGGGCTGCAGGCTGCCGTGGAGTCCTGCTTAGGGTAACTGATTTGGAGATACAATGGAGTTGGATTCAGTGAGATATATTTATGTGGTTCACAGTCCATTTCAGAAAAGTTATTGCTTGTCATCCCTGAGTGGGAATAGTTTCTGGGAGTTCATCAGTGCTCACTGTCTTGCCTCACTGAGCAATCATATACAAAGGTGCAGGCCCAAAGTCCATATCATGATAGAATAGAAACATATGAGCAGAGGAAGATAAATAAGGCCTGACATGTGAACTATTCTCCTACCTATAAACACAGAAATACGTTTCATGAATATACCTAGAATTCATTGTATTTCTTTTATTGATGGCATTCAAGTACAAACTAATATAACAGAATTCCTCTTTGAACCACAGCTCCATAGAAGTATGATGAATTCTAAATATATATATGTCTATGAAATAAAATATTTGATGGGTACCTATGGCCATTAGCAGGTGGCACAGTTGGGAAAAAATCTGCCTGCCAATGCAGGAGACGTGAGATGTGAATTTGATTCCTGGGTCAGGAAGATTCCCTGGAGTAGGAAATGGCAACCGCCTCCAGTATTCTTACTTGGAAAATGGCACGGACATAAGAGCATGGAGGGCTAATAGTCCATGGGGTTGCAGAGAGTCGGACATGACTGAGAACTGAGCACACACTATTAATAACAATTCAATCAACCTAAGAATAAGCTATATACCTTCTTATACTCTCTATAGCACATTACATAGGGAGTATCATCACTACAAACAAAGCTAGTGGAGGTGATGGAATTCCAGTTGAGCTATTTCAAATCCTAAAAGATGATGCTTTAAATTGCTGCACTCAATATGCCAGCAAATTTGGAAAACTCAGCAGTGGCCACAGAACTGGAAATGGTCAGTTTTCATTCCAATCCCAAAGAAAGGCAATGCCAAAGAATGCTCAAACTACCATAAGATTGCACTCATCTCACACGCTAGTAAAGTAATGCTCAAAATTCTCCAAGCCAGGCTTCAGCAATGTGTGAACCGTGAACTTCCAGATGTTCAAGCTGGTTTTAGAAAAAGCAGAGGAACCAGAGCTCAAATTGCCAATATCCGCTGGATAATCGAAAAAGCAAGAGAGTTCCAGAAAAACATCTATTTCTGCTTTATTGACTATGCCAAAGCCTTTGACTGTGTGGATCACAATAAACTGTGGAAAATTCTTCAAGAGATGGGAATACCAGACCACCTGACCTGCCTCTTGAGAAACCTGTATGCAGGTCAGGAAGCAACAATTAGAACTGGACATGGAACAACAGACTGGTTCCAAAATAGGGAAAGGAGTACGTCAAGGCTGTATATTGTCACCCTGCTTATTTAACTTATATGCAGAGTACATCATGAGAAACGCTGGGCTGGAGGAAGCACAAGCTAGAATCAGGACTGCCAGGAGAAATATCAATAACCTCAGATATGCAGATGACACCACCCTTATGGCAGAAAGTGAAGAAGAACTAAAAAGCCTCTTGATGAAAGTGAAAGAGGAGAGTGAAAAAGTTGGTTTAAAGCTCAACATTCAGAAAACTAAGATCATGGCATCTGGTCCCATCACTTCATGGGAAATAGATGGGGAGAGAGTGGAAACAGTGTCAGACTTTAATTTTGGGGCTCCAAAATCACTGCAGATGGTGATTGCAGCCATGAAATTAAAAGACACTTACTCCTTGAAGGAAAGTTGTAACCAACCTAGATCGCATATTAAAAAGCAGAGACATTACTTTGCCAACAAAGGTCCGTCTAGTCAAGGATATGGTTTTCCCAGTGGTCACGTACGGATGTGAGAGTTGGACTATAAAGAAAGCTGAGCACCGAAGACTTGATGCATTTGAACTGTGGTGCTGGAGAAGACTCTTGAGAGTCCCTTGGACTGCAAGGAGATCCAACCAGTCCATCCTAAAGGAGATCAGTCCTGGGTGTTCGCTGGAAGGACTGATGCTGAAGCTGAAACTCCAATGCTTTGGCCACCTCATGTGAAGAGTTGACTCATTGGAAAAGACCCTGATGCTGGGAAGGATAGGGGGCAGGAGGAGAAGGGGATGACAGAGGATGAGATGGCTGGATGGCATCACTGACTCGATGGACATAATTTTGAGTAAACTCTGGGAATTGGTGATGGACAGGGAGGCCTGGAGTGCTGCGATTCATGGGGTCCCAAAGAGTCGGACACCACTGAGCGACTGAACTGAACTGATCATCACTGTAAGAAGAGAAGATCAAAAAGCCACTAAAAATGTAGCAGAAAATTACTACTAAGATATTTAAATAATTAATAAAATATTTTTAGATATGGTAACATTTGTCAGATTTTTAAAGTTTATAATTTACTGTGGTTTTCTCTATCATTCTCAGCCACAATATATTTTTCATATCTAATTTTGTATTCAAAATTCTGTGTTATTTTTCCCAAATTATATTCAAACCTATAAAACTTGATTCTTGCCTTAGGTAGATGGGCTAACTCCCTGCCTTCATTTGTTTCAGTTCAGTTCAGTTGCTCAGTCATGTCCGACTCTTTGCGACACCATGAATCGCAGCACGCCAGGCCTCCCTGTCCATCACTAACTCCCAGAGTTTACTCAAACTCATGTCCATCAAGTCGGTGATGCCATCCAGCCATCTCATCCTCTGTCATCCTCTTCTCCCCCAATCCCTCCCAGCATCAGGGTCTTTTCCAATGAGTCAACTCTTTGCATCACGTGGCCAAAGTATTGGGGTTTCAGCTTCAGCATCAGTCCTTCCAGTGAACACCCGGGACCGATCTCCTTCAGGATGGACTGGTTGGATCTCCTTGCAATCCAAGGGACTCTCAAGAGTCTTCTCCAACACCACAGTTCAAAAGCATCAATTTTTCAGTGCTCAGCTTTCTTCACAGTCCAACTCTCACATCCATACGTGACCCCTGGAAAAACCATAGCCTTGACTAGACGGACCTTTGTTGGCAAAGTAATGTCTCTGCTTTTTAATATGCTATCTAGGTTGGTCACAACTTTCCTTCAAGGAGTAAGTGTCTTTTAATTTCATGGCTGCAAACAGCATCTGCAGTGATTTTGGAGCCCCAAAATTAAAGTCTGACACTGTTTCCACTCTCTCCCCATCTGTTTGCCATGAAGTGATGGGACCAGATGCCATGATCCTAGTTTTCTGAATGTTGAGCTTTAAGCCAACTTTTTCACTCTCCTCTTTCACTTTCATCAAGAGGCTTTTTAGTTCTTCTTCACTTTCTGCCATAAGGGTGGTGTCATCTGCATATCTGAGGTTATTGATATTTCTCCTGGCAATCTTGATTCCAGCTTGTGCTTCCTCCAGCCCAGCGTTTCTCATGATATACTCTATATATGTTAAATAGGCAGGGTGACAATATACAGCCTTGACATACCTCTTTTCCTATTTGGAACCAGTCTGTTGTTCCATGTCCAGTTCTAACTGTTGCTTCCTGACCTGCATATAGGTTTCTCAAGAGGTGGGTCAGGTGGTCTGGTATTCCCATCTCTTTCAGAATTTCATTTGTTTACAGACCCTTAAATGTTCCTTCAGTTATGCAGTGCCAAATTTGCTTCGGGTTTCCCTGGTGGCTCAGATGGTAAAAAAATCTGCCTGCAAAGGAGACACAGGTTTGATCCCTAGATCAGAAAGATCCTCTGGAGAAGGAACTGGCAACCCACTCTGGTATTCTTGCCCAGAGAATCCCATGAACAGAGGAGCCTGGCAAGCTTCAGTTCGTGGGGGTCACAAAGAGTCGGACATTACTGAGCGACAATACACACACAGGTTTGCTTTGAATTTGAAGATATGTTTCCTGTCTTTGCCTTTAGATTTCAGAGATATAAAGAGCTAACTCACACATGAAGGGGTACTTGGTACCCATATTAAACTCTAGGGTTCTAAAATGACTAAAATAACTAGGGATGTTCTGGTTCCAGGAATTAGTTTTGTTCAGGAGATGAAGGAGAAACCAGAATAGTTTGAAAAATATCCTTCAGTCTTATTGTCAGAAAAGGAACAGCAGGATAAGAACCAAGAAGTAAGCAAGAGGAAGAATTCCTTCTTCCTTAGGTGGAAGCTGAAATTTTAAAGGCAGACCAGAGAGATATGGGTGGGAAAATTAGATCATGAAGGCTAAAACAGAGAGAGAGAAAATCACAAAGGAGATAAATATGGTTTTAACCTTCCTGAAAACATGATTTAGAAGTGGGTTTCGTGTTTGACTTACTGTTAACTGAAAACTGCACTGGGTTCTGACAGAATCTAGCCAAGAAAAAGAGAGACAAGGTCTCAGAAAGCTTCATGGAATAAACTTCCCCCAAAGGGGGGGAAGTTCCCCAGAAAGAAATTCTGTTAAAATCACAATTAGCATCTATACTAGGAGTTATCTGGAAATTATCCCCTTAAAGATTGTGACAGCTGTTTGAAACAGTTAAATAAATTGGACTGGTCTGCAAAAGGAAGTCCAGAGGACCAGCATACGATATTCGAAGGATTATGGAGGATCAAAGTGAAATGAAACTCTTACTGTGTTGAGGGGGAGGAACAGCTATTGCCTGTGTCCTGCGGGAGCCAGATTAAGAAATTTATGTAATTAGGATTCCAAGAGAAGGTGCAGCAAAGTTATTCAAGGGATGCCAAATCGGAGAATAATAGATCAAGGTCAGGCTTTGGACAGAGGTTGGTCTGTTGAGAGAATTCCTCCTGGATGAGAATATTCAATCCATAGACATGAAGGTGGTCAAAATTTATTTGGAAAATGGTTGCTTTCAGAGGACCAGAGCTCACTCATTTCCTATTTCTTATTATGAAAGATCCTCACTGAGCCAAATTTATGAAAAATGGCTAGACAAATAAATATCTGTCCAGAAAGCAAAGTAACAATAAAAAAAAAACAAACCCAAGATATTAAGATTTTGTAAATGGTACTGATTTTATACTGATTAGGGAAGCAAAGTGTCCATTTAAGAAGCAGATGCAAGTTTCTGAAAAGTATTGAGAGATGACTGAGGCAGAAAAAGATATAATAACAAGAGAAATGCTATTCATGCTCAGCAAATTACAAATGTGAGAAATTTCCATGTCTTAGGAGCACATAGCAGGGATATCAGTCTACCCTGGACCCCAGAGGTACATATTAAAGACTCGAGAGAAGCTTCGATATTTGAATAGGTTGAGGATGACTTTTCTGCTGAAACAAATGTGGAGATGAAAGAGAAATTACCCAGGAGGCAGGTTTCTTCAACTTAAGCAATTTCACACCTAGAGGCATTGTCAAAATCTTCTGTAGCAGGACTGAAACTACTGAATATCAAGTAGAGTCTGTGGGTAGATTCAATTAACATTATATTCAGTTCAGCAGTGGAGGACCAGAAACACTAGGATGGATGAACAAACAGAAATTAAGAAGTATTTTGTTGTTGTTCAGTTGATAAGTTGTTTCGGACTCTTAGCTATCCAACAGACTGCAACATGCCAGTCTCCTCTGTCCGTCACTAATCTCCTGGAGTTTGCTTATATTCACGTCCATTGAGTTGGTGATGCTATCTAACCATCTCAAATCTGCCACTCCCTTCTCCTCCTGCCTTCAATCTTTCCCAGCATCAGGGTCTTTTCCAATGAGTCAGCTCTTCTCATCTGGTGGCCAAAGTATTAGAGTTTCAGCTTCAGCATCAGTCCTTCCAATGAACACCCAGGACTGATCTCCTTTAGGATGGACTGGTTGGATCTCCTTGCAGTCCAAGGAACTCTCAAGAGTCTTCTCCAGCACCACAATTCAAAAGCATCAATTCTTTGGTGCTTAGCCTTCTTTACGGTCCAACTCCTACATCCATTCATGACTACTTAGAAAAACCATAGCTTTGACTAGATGGATTTTTGCCAGAAAAGTGATGTCTCTGCTTTTTAATTTGCTAAGTTGGTCATAGCTTTTCTTTCAAGGAGCAAGTGTCTTTTAATGTCATATCTGCAGTCATCATTCAATTAAATATGAAAAAGATACCTCAGCTTAAGACCTGATAATTGGGGCTACCAGCACAAGAAATTCCTAAACTTGCAAAAGGCAGGGATGTCAAAAATGTCACTCTCTGAGAGAGAAAATCATACGCATAGGTGAACTTTCTGCCACTTGTGGTATAATCACATTGCCAAAATTAATCTCTAGGTGGGACATCTCTTGCAACTAAATTTAAGGTCCCAAAGGTGTAGACCTTGGGCCGCTGACCTTAGTTTGATTCCCAATTGGTGAGGTTGAAACATACAAGAGAATGCTTGGTTTCTGCTATGGTCTTTGATAACACTAAGTCCTAGGCCTGAAGGACTGCATCAAGCCTGATGACTAGCTTGTTTTCTAAATTTTTTGGTTATAGAACTGTTAGAATATTCTGTTTTCTATTAACCTTTGGACTCTGAGGCCCTGGGTTTTCACTTACTTGAATTTTAATTCATAGGAAAAAGTACATTTGATTTTAAATTTTTAATTACTTTAACTTACAGGTTTTGAACTTTTGTTTCTTTAGGAAATTTACCTCACTGAGAAGACGATTTGATTTCTAAATTTAGTCTTTAGCTTATAACTTTTGGTGAGATTTAATCTTTAAACTTTTTCCTCAGGAAATTCATAATAGGAGAGGTTTATATTGAATCCAAACTTAAGTGAATAATGTGTGTATGTAAATTAACAATATCTTCTCAGACACATATAATGAGGTAATGGAATTTCAAAGTTTTAATTTATTAATGAGGCTTCATCTGTTTCACATAAAAATATTTTAATAATTTATTTAAAATCTGAAGTTTATGTTTAAAATGTTGTTGTATTTCTGTTAATCTTGTAAAGTGAGAAAGAATAAGAGCTAAAATAACATAATTTTATTGCCTGAAAAAAAAATAGCTGTTTTGATGAGAAAAATTATTTTTAATACTTCCTTAATTTTGTGCAGATTATACTAGAGGAAAGTTAGCGAAAAAGTTAAGAGCTCCAGGTAACATTTTAGAAAAATTTCCAGATGCTTTAATTTAGCACTGACTTAATCACTGTATTTAATTGTCACTGGATGATATATATCATTTTAAGTATTTTCTTCAGTTTGGTCACTCAGTCGTGTCTGACTCTTTGAGAACCCCCGGACTGCAGCACGCCAGGCTTCCCTGTCCATCATCAACTCCCAGAGTTTACTCAAACTCATGTCCATCGAGTTGGTGATGCCATCCAACCATCTCATCCTCTGTCATCCCCTTCTCCTCTCACTTTCAATCTTTCCCAGCATCAGGATCTTTTCCAATGAGTCAGTTCTTTGCATCAGGTGGCCAAAGTACTGGAGTTTCAGCTTCAGCATCAGTCCTTCCAATGAATATTCAGGACTGATTCCCTTTAGGATGGACAGGTTGGATCTCCTTGCAGTCCAAGGGACTCTCAAGAGTCTTCTCCAACACCACAGTTCAAAAGCATCAATTCTTTAGTGCTCTGCTTTCTCTATAGTCCAACTCTCACATCCATACATGACTACTGGAAAAACCATAGCTTTGACTAGACGGACCTTTGCTGGCAAAGTAATGTCTCTGCTTTTTAAAATGCTGTCTAGGATGGTCATAACTTTTCTCCAAGGAGCAAGTGTCTTTTAATTTCATGACTGCAATCACCATCTGCAGTGATTTTGGAGCCCCCCCAAAAATGAAGTCTCTCACTGTTTTCATTGTTTCCCCATCTATTTGCCATGACGTGATGGGACCAGATGCCATGATCTTAGTTTTCTGAATGTTTAGATTTAAGCCAACTTTTCACTCTCTTCTTTCACCTTCATCAAGAGGCTCTTTAGTTCTTCACTTTCTGCCATAAGGGTGATTTCATCTGCATATATGAGGTTATTGATATTTCTCCCAGCAATCTCGATTCCAGCTTGTGCTTCATCCAGCCTGGCATTTTGTATGATGTATTCTGCATATAAGTTAAAGAAGCAGGGTGACAATAAGCAGCCTTGACATACTCCTTTCCCAATTTGGAACCAGTATTTTCTTAATAAACTTTTATTTACTCCCATTCGTCAAATAAACTTTGTAAGGGGTCAAATAGAATTATCATAAGACCTTGGATTAAAATAATGAAAATTGGAAGAATATTTTTACTTCAATGGATGATGTTTTGTCCCAAGACTGCAAAAGCTTCATTTATGCATTTAATGGAAATTGCAAAATGGGATGTTTACAGAGATTGGCTTTAACTTCTAATAGTTTAACAAAGATTCAGTACAGCCTTTAACTTTACAATCAAAAAATATATCTTGGTTACAAATGCTGATGTTAATAAACACATGATAAAAATGATTGTATATATAAAATTAAATAAAGAAAAGTATGATAATGAAGCAAATGAAATTAATGTAAAAATCATATTTTAAATAAAGTAAAATAAGATACCATTTCAATAGAAATTAGTAAAGTGTCCACTGATCAAATGAAAATGCAATTGTTTTTATAACTGAAGAAAAAATATCTTTCATTTTATTGATTCCTGAAAATGGTCCAAATAAGCTTTGCAAACTTTGTTCAATGAAGTAGAGGAAAGAAATCAGTGAAATTAAGCCTGTTAAATAAATATTTCAAAATTATTTTATGACTCAGTCAATAATAGAGATACTGAATATATAAAAATTTCATATATGATTTAGATAACAAAGGGAATTGATTTTAATATTGATTTATATATTAATGTATATTACTATACAGATTAGATATTTTCACAGTTAAAAGACTAAATTTTAAAAAAGTTTAGTTTGATTATTGAAATAAGAGCATAATCTGAGAGATTAGCACCATGAACAAATTAATGGATATTCCTTATTAAATTACATGTCATCTAAAATGTATAACTTTAATTGGGAAGCTGAAAAGGTTGATGAAACTCCAAGATCATGGCTTAGACAAGTTGTTACAAGTCTATCAAACAAGATTATATATTAAAAAAATTATAAAAATTAACAAATAACTTAGAAATTATTGGAATTATTTGATCACTGATTTATATTACTGTTGCTGCTGCTGCTAAGTCACTTCTGTCGTGTCTGACTCTGTGCGACCTCATAGACGTCAGCCCACCAGGCTCCCCCGTCCCTGGGATTCTCCAGGCAAGAAACTGGAGTGGGTTGCCATTTCCTCCTCCAGATTTATACTACAGGATATCATTATTTAGGATTTTATAATATATTGTATATTTAGAAACTATAAGGAACTCTATTTTAAATACTGATTTATATTACTATAGGGATTATCAAATCTTTTATACATGAACTCTAAAAAAAGAGGATACTTATTTTCTCTATCTGCCAATTCGTCGTCTCATTTCTTAAGACATTTATAAATTGAGTAGAAAAAGAGAGTGCTTACATCTTTGCAAGGGCTTCTTGCATAGCTCAAATGGTGAAGAATCTGCCTGCAAAGGGAGAGAGCTGGGTTCGATTGCTGGGTCCAGAAGATCCCCTGGAGAAGGTCATGGCAAACCTCTCCAGTACTCTTGCCTAAAGAATCCCATGGATAGAAGAGACTGGTGGACTACAGTCCATGGTGTTACAAAGAGTCAGACACGACTGAGTGACTAACACTACATCTTTGCATATTTCAGCCCTCAGGAAGCAGAATGGGCAAGAAGATATGTCTTAGTGCCTAGCACCTCCAAGGTCTGGGCAGCCCATCTCAGGGCATTTTAGGATGGAAGAAGCTACTATCATCTTTGATCAGGAACATGGGAAAGAGTAAGAGGGAACTCAAGATAGAGTTCCAAAGGAGGAGAAAGGCAAGGGGGCCTGACATTAGTGCAGCTATAGACCTCATTGCACAGTCTGTCTTTTCGAGAGACCCCGACCTCAGCTCTATGATCTAACAGAATGTTCCTGAAGCTGGCTATATTTGTTTTCTATTGCTGCTATAACAAATTACCACAAACTTAGGTTTAAACTTTCACCTATTTATAGTTCATAGTTCTGTAACTCCAGAGTCTTGTAAGGGAAAAAGCAAAGAGATGCACCGAGGCACAGGGGAGAAGGCCATGGGAAGATGCAGCCGTGGATTGGAGTTACGTAGCCAAGGAGTGCTTGGAGTCACTTGAAAGACAAAGAAGGAGTCTACCCTAGGGCCTGGCTTACCCTTTTGATTTTATATATATAATTGAATCACTTTGCTGAACACCTGATCCTAACACAACATTGTAAATCAACTATAGCTCAACTGAAAAAAAAAAAAAAAAGAAAAAAAACAAACAAACACACCTCAAATCTTCTGATCCCTATTCATAACCCTAAACTGAACCACAGTTTTTCAGTGAGAAGTACTTATAAAAACTATTTTTGAAGACTTTCAACTGTGAAAAAAGTGACTACTAAAGTTTCTCTAGATACAACACAAGGTAATTTTGTTCGCAAGGCCTGTGTCTGCTAAAGGTAGATAATAAAACTTTTACCAATTCAGGAGACTTCAATCACTTCCACTGCGAAATAGTCACCTGGAGGTTACTCAGGTAATTCAGTCTGTGTTTCTCATCACTTTCTCTTTCTCCTGTTCTCTGGAGAAGGACTATGGGTTCTCGGGGGGCCATGCCAATACTGCCAAGCAGGGGTACCTGATCCTGCTATCATCTTCTGTTCTTCCTGGCCTCTGCTGAGGGCAACTCAATGTGTCTGGAGACAGCAGCTGGTCTCTGAAACACTCAGTGCCACGATACCCTGCACTGCAATAGCCTCCCTTTCTCCAGGCTTCTCCCGTTCCACTAGTCTCAGCATTTCTTCTCTTCTCCTTGGGACGCGGGGAGTCTACGAGGCTGTCTTTACACCCAGACATTGGTACATCCTCTCAGGCGTTCTACTTTACTGCTCAGTGAAAGTCGCTCAGTCGTGTCCAACTATTTGCGACCCCATGGACTAGTCCATGGGATTCTCCAGGCCAGAATACTGGAGTGGGTAGCCGTTCCCTTCTCCAGGGGATCTTCCCAACCCAGGGATCAAACCCAGGTCTCCCGCATTGCAGGCAGATTCTTTACCTGCTAAGCCACAAGGGAAGCTTACTGCTCAGGGTCCATGTTAGAAACATGTAGTAGTACCTTGCAGAAACCTGTAGTCTTTTATATTCTGGGAGCCTCTCCAATATGTTCTGGATTTCTATCACTGTTTTCTTCATATATATAAACTACTTATATTATTGAAGTATCACTGACTTACAATGTTTCAGGTTCACAGCAAGGTGATTCAGTTATACAAATACACATATATTCTTTTTCAGATTATTTTCCACTACAAGTTATTGTAAGATATTGACTATAGGTCCCTGTGCTATACAGTAAATCTTTGTTTCTTATTACATATCTATTTTTTTAATTAGAAATCAAGCATTCTAAAAAAAAAAAGAAATCAAGCATTCTATTCATACTAAGTCAAACAAGTGGAATCAAAATGTCATACAGTTTTTAGTTAGGCAAAAATTCATAAGTTTTCTAAAATATATATATTATGCATATAATTTGTACATATTATACAAAAGCTTTTCTACTACCTTTTGTAAAGTCTTCAGAAAGAACATAAATAGAATAAGAGATGGAGAAATTGGAAAACATAAACTAAACGAAACTGGAGCACTGAATATGAAATAGAAAAATTGAAACAAAATAGATAAAAGTAAAAGATCATCATATAGTCCAGTTGTTTTTAAACATTGTTGCTCATTAGAAACATATCTGGAGCTCTGGAGAAAGAACAGAAATACCTGGGCATTTGTATTTTTCAAAAAATTCCAAGATAATTCTGAAATGCATCTGGATTTTATAAAGTGATTATAGTTTATTTTTTCATTAAACAGTAGTTTTGGTGATATAGAATTCTATTCTTTTTCTGTTGACTAATCATGGTACAATCATATTGTGTGAGTAACAGTTACATAACCACAATAGTAAAGAATGTATCACTGTTTTCATTATGCTGCTACCCACCCACTCCCATTCCAGAAATGTGGACCCATGAGGGATCCACAATATAAGGTTGAGCTGTGTCCTAATAATTCTCCCTTATTATTCATTGCCCTAACTTCCCAATCTTTTTTTTTTTTTTTAACATTTATTTATTATTTGGCCACACAGCATACAATATCTTAGTTCCCAGACCAGGATCTTAGCTCCCCCTGCCATGGAAGCTCAGAGTCTTAAGCATTAAACTCCAAGGGAAGTCTGCTGATCTTTTTGAAATAGAATGTTGTCATAGATTTCCCCCTCACTCTCTGATTTATGCATAAACACTGTGCTCTGAGAACTCCAAGGATCTCAGGCTTTGGAAATCATCAAGACATTGTATCACTCAAAAAAGCTGAGCTTCTATAATAGAAAGGCTTGCTTTTACTTCTTTGTGTGTGAAGCCTGATTTGAAACTTGAAGATGAGCCTTGTCTTCTTTGCAATTACATTCTCAGTGGCCCTAAGGGCATTCATAAGCAAAGATCTAGTGGCTGTCTGGATGGCAGGAGGCTAATCTGTACCAGAAACCAAGCAGAAAAGAAGCTGAAGTTAGTTTACATCAAAATGTTAACCACAATATTTTACACAAGGCATCAGCAAAAAGGAAGTGCTACTAAAGGAAGGTTTCTTTTATATATTTTTATTTTCCTATTATCTTTAAAATTTTAGTGAGATGCACTTCCTAGTAAAACAGCTACCTGTGGTACAAATGGCCCAAATCCAATTGAGTTAACTATGTGTAACAGAGAAAGAGATTTATTATAAAGGCACTGAGCTATCTCAAGTAATCCAGGAACAAAAATGAGGTTGCTGGGCTGACAAGACAGCTGACACCAGGCATGTAACATCATCAAGACCACTGGCGTACCAGAGTCAATTATTAAGTTCAAGAATTTTATAAGCTGGTTGTAAAACACAGTCATCATTAAAAATTAAACTTACAGTTAAGTAAATTATATTATTTAGGTACTAATTTATCGGGTCTCACCAATTCTTAATTTTTTTTACTATTATTTACTTTAATATTCTCTATTTGGTATTTTAGTATTATATAGGCTCCTGAAATTATTCAGATTTATTGTCTGTAGTTGGAAAAACTGTATAACAGTGTGCTACTAGGAATCTCTTTCCAATTCACGTTTGGTACCATCCCATTAGTTAGTTTGAAATCAGCCATAGACTTCCCTGGTGGTTCAGATGGTCTGCAATGTGGGAGACCCAGGTTCAATCCCTGGGTCAGGAAGACCCCTGGAGAAGTGACTGGCTACCCATTCCACTATTCTTGCCTAGAGAATCCCACGGACAGAGGAGCCTGGCAGGTTACTGTTCAAAAGGTCACAAAGAGTCAGACATGAGTGAGTGGCTAACACACACACAGAAAAACGTATACCACAGAAACTGGCCAATGCTGCAATTAGCCCTTGTTTTTGAAGTAGGGAACTGATTATTAAACACTGTCCAGCATACCAACATTCAGGACTCTGTCTCTGTCTTTATTTCTGATGTCTTTTTCTCTCATCCTTTCAGACCTCTGCTTCACTATTCCTCCTTTTTCCCTACTGGCCAGTTATCTCTGAGTTTTTAATGTGTGTAGCAAGAAATATGGATGCCAAGAAGTTTTAGGATTCACAGTTTATAATCAAGGCACTCAAAGATAGTACTACTGTGCTAGTGCCAAGGGGATGGACTGAAATAAGCAAAAATTCCCAGCACAGGGATGCTGGGAGATAATCTCAAGATTACTTCCTATATTGCCACAGTCACACCCCCTGTTTAGACTTTTCCCTTTAAAGAGTTTCCCATACGGGTGCTCAGAGTATCTCCAGGAAGTCTGTCTCTTGGTGCCCTGATTGTTTTCTTTCCATTCTAGCTTCTTGCCACTGTCCTCAATGCAAATTAAAGAGTTTTGCCAGATTTAAATGACTAGATTGATTTCTTCCTCTGAAAGTGAGACTTTGACACAAGTTTAAGTGAAGAAGTAGTCTTTCAAGCTGCCCGTGGAGGGCCAATAAAACAGAAAGATTCTTTTTGAAAGCAAGTTAAACTTTCACTAACCCCAGGAAGTTCAGAGGACTTATTTTTCCAAGCTCTCATAACTGTAGTTAATTTGCTGAAAAATGTATTCTATAAAATATGAAAGGTTCTTTATCAAAATTATTTCAAAGACTAGGGACTCTCCTGAGCTTTCTTCCCAGCCAAGATGATAGAAAAATGCTTACTGGGCAGAATGATGCAATTCAAGTCCCTCTACAAAGGTGACATATTATTCCAATTACATGACAAACCTGCACGTAATTTCTCTGTTTGATACAAAGAAAGCAACCACCATAGGAAACTCTTTGTTGAATTCTGTCATATGAAAATAAAATTCCAGAGTTTCTGTTATTCTTCTTTTGAAGAATTAAAAAAAAAAAAAAAGAATTTAAGAATCAGCTGACTCTCCTAGAAATCCATTTTTGATTAATGACACAAAATATTTAATGCTCTTCTGGTTGACTTTCATCCCCAAACCATTTATATGTGCTAGTTTCTTTAAAACAAAAAATCTGTAAGTAAAATATCTGCCACACAATTAAAAAGAATTCATGTTTAAATGTTAAAGACTTTCTGATTTATCTTTTATTCCAACAATTCTATAGAAATTTGACTTTCAAAGAAACCAAGAAAAAATTGAGAATAGGCCATGTTTTGATACAACACAAAAATGTATATTTTATTTCCAAAATTAGAATGCTTAACATTCTCATTAATATGGCCCTGGGTCATGTCTAATATCTGTTTTACCAGGTATGATGTTTAGAAAACTAGGTCAGAACTCACACCATTACTCTCTTCCAAATATCTCTGCCCAGGTAATTTATCTCTAGGAATGCAGTCCTAAATTTTGAGGGAATTGTGATCAAATCCAGGTCAGAGACTCTAATGTGCATTTCTGAATCAATAGGACTTAACACAGCCCTAGACCTACCAAAGATGGCCAATAAATCTTGGTTGAATAAGAAATGAATGAAGGTTAGAAACCCTTCTTGAGAACACTTCACACTTCAAGAACAATGTATCTGTAATCCTTGAAAATACTAATTATAGTGTCCATGGTAGTTCAAACCTGCAGTTTTTCCTCATATGAAGAAAGAGAAAACAGAAATGTGTAATAGCTGAATTGGGTGGGTCATGTCATAGTATTGTTAATACGTGGTATTTTAAATGCTTTCTACAAAATTGGTAGTAAGAACTAGAGGCTGAATTAAATTCATATTAAAATAATTTTTGCAATGACATTTCATGGATGGTGCTGTGTACTTCCTACAGTATCATGTTAGCATAAGAGACATCAGGCCTGGTTGCTCCTTTCTGAGTGATGAGAAGATTAATTAGTGAGTTTGGGAAAAGTCTAATCCATCAAGTTCCTTGTCAACATTTACCTAATGATTTTAGCAGCCACTGATGATCTTTGACCAAATCTGTTATTTCAATAAGGATTATAAAATGTGGACTTACTTAATTTTACTAGGTCTTCTGAATTATCTGTTCTACTGTAAATAATTTTTTCCACATTAACTATTTGTTACCTTGAAATGTGGTTTGTATAGGAAAGGCAGGAGAAGTGCTTGATTTATTTCCTTTCTTTACCAGTTTTCAGAATAATAAGATGTTGCTCTAGCAAATCAGTGAGGCTGCCTTTTTTGTTTTTAGTATCATGAAGAATTCACAGATTTTTCTTTACCTATGTAATCTGTTTTATACAGTGTTTTCATTCTTTTCAGTGCTAAATTTTTCATTTTATGCCAGTAAGAATTTCTTCAAGTTGGCTCCGGAGACCTTTGACATGACTCCTATAATCTTGGAATAGCTTTCCTGTTTTTAGTTCAACAACATATACCAGAATCATCTTTTATATCTGCTGTCAGAGACCTGGAACTAGTTTAAGAAGCATCTCTGGATCTTTTTCATGAGACATAATAGAGACCAAAATCTGGGCACTAGAGTTGCTTGTTTATACCAGGTTGCCACTATTTGAAGGCCTTTTCAATACACAAAGGTATGAAACAGGCTATTAACTTTTGTTATATTAACAAGATAAAAATAAACTGTACTGATAGTCCAGTGAAAACATAAAGTCATTACGTGACTTTTAGCTAATTTCACTGATTTTGCATTTCTCTTTCTTATTTTACAAATCTTAGTTTCTAAAAACATTAGCACAATTGTTTATTTTTTCTATTTTCCAACATATGATTAGTAGTTTAAAATGTCATTGCATAATGCAGTTCAATATTTTTTTATTTTCTTTTATTCTTAAACTAAATCCTGCTAGGAATGTACAAATTGTTATGTGTTAAAGTCACTTGAAATAATTCTCAATGTTCATTCATCACACTTTTTTTTTTGATTACCAACATCTCAAATGCCTATTTTCTAAGGTGGAAGTATGAGTGCCTCTAGCTTTTCTATCATTTCTTCAAATCTCTATCTTAGCTTAACTTTTAAGACTTACACTTTTCACTTTTAGATGTTCAAGGTTATTAGAATGTATAACTGGCTCTACAATTATTGAAATTTACTGTTTGATTTGGTTTTGCTTTCTGGAATTTATAATTGCCTTTCTTTTTTTCCTGAACAATTTGATTTTGTGATGTATTAAACATACCATTTTTTTTTTACAAACATCTTTCATAGAAAGACCCCCATTTTTCTGCTCCAAAATGCATCGTTTGCTGTCCAGCCTTGCTCCATAGCTGTCATTCTGCCTTTCTTTTATCCTCAGTTTGCCTCTCTATTTTCTGACACTCTCATTTACTCCCTTTTATCTTGCTGGGCTAAAGTAAATTCCCTACAAAGGTATTCACGAGTTTTTCAGGACTCAGTATAAGTACTCCCTCAGATCCATGCAACTGCTCTGTTCTCCCTGGGTGCCTCAGCTCCCCACTTGGCGTCTTGCCCACAGCCATTCTACCAATGGCTCAATCCATTCCCACAGTCATGGAGCAATTTTTTGTAGTTGCTGCCACAACTGCATTATGAAGAGGCCCAACCACAGTGCCAGTGCTGGAAAGAAGAACCTGACCAAGTAGCTTCACCGGACCTGCAGGGCTTCCAGAACCTTCCCAAAGAGATGCGTAATACAATCATGGGGTGCTATGATGTGGGTTGGACTTGAACAATAAGAGACCTGAGACAGAAAGAAGGTAACAGAATAGGTCTAATGATTCTAATAGTTCTCTAATAGCTCTAATAGTTCTTTTTCCTTGACTATGGAACATTCTGGGACATAGAAGTTTATATGGCCTCTCCAAACCCAAGAATTGGTTGCCCAAATTAAAAAGGTTTGGCCAGCTCAAAGATGTACAACTTTAATTTTCTACTCCTCCTTTTCTACTTTACTCCTCTCTTTCTCTCTTTCTTGCTTTCATGGAATTGAACTTCCTAATAAAGAGTTGGCACCTTACCTTTACTATTATGAGCTAAGCCCATCCTTGTCCTCTTTTTCTATATTTCTATAATTTAATATCAGTGATGTAAAATTACAAGACTCCAGAGGGATAGACGGCAAACTTTTATATCTAGTTTACCATTCTAAACGGCATGTCAGTGTCACTGGTTTAGGAGATAGGCATGTCACACTGGGCATACTTATATCCACTGGTGCCAAGGCAAGAATAATTTTCGTTCATCATTTACCCAGCGCACATCTGATAAACCTACGCTAGATGCATGGGATTCAGAAACAAAAGATATATTCTTATACTCTAATTGATGATTTCTCATGGAAATACACCTATTTTCTGAACGAATACTCTGGCAATTTCTCAGTCATGGTATACCTTTCATGTACTTTAATTTTTGTCACAACTCTTCCCAGAGCCTCTGTTCTGTCCTTATTTCTAGGGAGTTGCATAACCTGAAGGTTGGCCTTTGAAGGTGGCAACAGAGTCTTGATCTCCTTTTCTTTAACTATTTTTTAAAGCTTCTCTCTCTGACATGGCTGAGAAATGACTGTTCATAACACAGGTTGGAAACGACGCCGAAGGGAAAGTAACATTTTTCTCTTGATCTTTTCTCTCAATATACTAAGCTATTGCATCCATTTACTCATGTGTTTCTCACAACTCAAGAGGTAAACACAGCGAGTGCTGTTTCTTCATTGCATAGAAGAGGAAATTGAGGCTGTGAGATTAACTGTCTAGCTCACGGGTACTAAATGCAACATCAGGCAAGAATTCCAGTTATACCTCTCGGAGGATTTTTTTCAGTGACATTTTAATAGAGTTTCAAGGCCCAGGTAAAGACGGAAAGACATTAAACGGATTTCTGGGCCTTCTGTTCTTAGTGCTACCTATGGACTCAATTACCTATGAACACAGGTACAGAAATCAATTTCAGAATTTCCAGACTCAAAGCAAGAATGAAAGAACCAGGCTCAGGAGTAAGAATGAAATGACCCTTGGCATCCAGGTAGCTCAGTCGTCTTGGAGATTCTGTTCCTGACTGCTCTCAACTCCAATCCATTCATCCTCACTCTTGGGTCCCACTTTCTTTGCATCGGGCTGTCCAACTCACCTATTGAGTCCCTGACATGTGTTATGGGATCTTTTCATTTCCATTCATTCATTCGAATGTCTACAGGTTGTTATCTCACCACTGCTGGACACAGATTAGCTATTTAATAAAACTGTATTAAACCTACATGAATGAATACATGTACACCCTAATCTGAAATTGTTTCAGTCTTACATATAAGAACTTCAGGCATTGCCTTTTCTTTTTCATTGCTTCTTTAATTTCTCATCTTATGTCCTGACATGTTTATATTCCTAGGAGCAGTGCAGTAATTAGAATTTTTGGGTAGCGAGCAAAAGAAATTGACTCTGCTATACTAAGCGAAAAACTTTTAAAATATATTAAAAAATAAATAAATGTGCATAATATGGGATAACTCAAAAATAGAAGGAAAAGTGAAAGAAACAGACTCACAAGGAGCAAAAAATGAGGTGGCTCCAGGGATCCAAGAGCTGAATTTAACTGATAGGCTTGTCAGCTTGCCACTGCTGAGATGACTCAGCTTCATCTGAGATGAAGTTTCTGTCCTAGATTCTGTGTTCAGAATTCAAAGTCCCAGAGAGTGAGTGGAATTTGTCAGCATTGTGTCCAATACTCAAGCCCTAGCTGGGGGCCAATGTGACCCTCAGTTCCCTAAGATGGCAGACAATGGCAAGAATGAACACCCCCCCCCCCAACATTTAAAGCACTGTGACAAAAATTAGGGGGAAATGGGTCGTAATCACCCAGTTTGCAGAGTGTACTGGCAAGAGCAGTGAGCTGGAACTGTTTCTGCTACTTAGCTGTGTGACTATATGAAACAACCAGTGTGCTGTCTCATATTCCTACAGTTCGGCTTTCTCACTGACAAAATACAAAGCTTGGGCAGATGGTAATTAATAGTCCTTTTTTCTTTTTTGGTCCTAAAACTGTTTTTCCAACGTCTCAGAGTTCTCCTCAGGTAAATAGTTTGTACTTTAGTGGTTTTAGAGACCAGAAGCATTTCCTCCGCTTCTATTCATGAATAATGAGCATTGTTCATGGATGAGCAACCCTCGTGTCTCACATCTTTGAAATATTCTTCCTTCTCACCAGTGATCACCATTCTGTGCTGACCCCAGTACCTCTCCTTAGTCCTGGCCTTTACTAGCACAGCCCATTCTCTTCTGATGTGTGATATTCCATCTCTTTAATACTGTCTATGAAAAGCTTTCTTAATTTCTTTTTCTACCAATAGTATAATCAATAGAATACAGAAGTCATTTGCTTCTTTATTTTTGTTTTCCAAAGAAACCTCGTCAAACTGCTAGTAATGTTTTCAACCCAATTTTCACCCCCCAGGTATTTTTTAAACTGTTAAAATTTTTTAAGTTTTCAAAAAGTTTTCTGTTTTATCCAGATAAATTTTCTCTGTTTTATCCAGAACAGCCATTGAATTGGCCTTGAATAAAAAGTTGAGACATCTTTTGTGCCCACCCTCTTCATGCTTTTTTAATGTGGATACCAACAGTCATTTACTTTTTTAATTCTTTCAATAGTTATATAGACCGGAGCTGAATTGATTCTATGTACTGCCGTACACAATAGGCCACCTGAAGCAAAGAGCCGACTCATTGGAAAAGATCCTGATGCTGAGGAAGACTGAAGCCAAAGAAGGGTGTGGCAGAGGATGAGATGGTTAGATAGCACCACTGACTCAATGGACATGAATTTAAGCAAACTCCAGGAGATAGTGGAGGACAGAGGAGCCTGGCATGCTGCAGTCCATAGGGTCTCAGAGTTAAACACAACTTAGCGACTGAACAACAACAACAAATTACCATAAGCAAAATAAATTTTTACTTTTTCATCCTCATGTAATATTAATTTTGTATTAGCTACTAAGTTAAGCTCTATTACAAATGCAAAGATACACAAGGTATAGTCACTACCTTGTAGGAACTTATACATCCTAAGATTTTCAAGGGGAGATGAAGCATAACAGCTCCCTAAAGTACAAAACTGGATATAAGGAGTGTCCTAAGACAGTAGTGATGCAGGGTTAAAAATTGCAAAGAAGAGAGAAATTATCTCCATTCAGGTGAGCAGGGACGGTTTCATGGGACAAGGAAATACTAGAACAAGGATCCAGGTAAAGAACAAACAGGTCTCCCATCATCCCCTCTCACTTCCCAATAATCTATTCCCCAAGTACAATTAGTTAATTCATTCTTTACTCATTTGTACCCAGCCCGCCAATGACTTCTCACTATGCTGGGGATAACATCCTCCCCTCTTACTGCGGCTCACAAGACCCTACATGATTTAGTCTTTTCTCCTACCATTCTGACATTCACCTATCATTTTCCAGCCATGCTGGCCTTCTTTTTAAGTCTTGGATACAGCAAAGGACATTTGCTTTAGGACACTGGTTCTTATTGGTTTTTTTTTTTTTGCCAGAACTCTCTGCCCTCAGATTTTTATAGGACTGGTATTTGCTTATCATTTAAGTCTCACCCCAAACATCATAGCTGCGCTAAGACCTTCCATGACCCTAGTCCAGATTAACACGTTTCCAGCGTTCTGCTGCATCACTCTGCTTTGCTTCTTTTAAATTATCTGAAATTTTCTTGCTCATTTATTGTTTGCCTTTTAAATTTCTACTTTCTCTTGACTAGAATATTATTAATAGTTTTTATTATATGATAGGCCTTTATGTGAGACAGTAACACAAATATTTGACTTTATTAGTATCTAATTTATTATTAATCTTATTATTAGAGTAAATAGTAAGTTTTTAAATTCTTCTAAAAACTACTTATAGAAATCGATAGTTCAAGAATTTGAACAAAATTCAATTTCAAACAAAGTTAAAGAATTTAGCAAAATTCCCCAAACTTTTAAATATATCTTACCGAACAAACACTTTATGTTTTAGGTTACTTTAAATGTCTTAAACATCTTTTGAAAATAGACAGCATACTACTATAATGACTACAAAATTAATAAACACATTTACTCTAAAACCAGGAATAAAGTTATATATATAATATATATTGTATTTTGTCTTTCTATTACCTCTTCCCTTATTTTCCTGTTTCCACTGAGATCCCTGCATGGGGTTTTGTTAATTACCAGATCTTTAAGAAAACACTATCATTTTAGCCTAACTAGGTTTTGAGTGGCTCAGACGGTAAAGAATCTGCCTACAATGTAGGAGACCCAGGTTCAATCCCTGAGTTGGGAATATCCCCTGGAGACAGGAACAGCAACCCACTCCAGTATTCTTGCCTGGAGAATTCCATGCACAGAGGAGCCTAATGGGCTACACACAGTCTATGGGTTGTAGCAAGTTAGACATGACTGAGTGACTAATACTTTCACTTCATGAAAAGTTTTAATTCTTAGTTGAGAGGTGGCCCTGACTGAGCAGTCTAAGGTGATTTCTAGGCAGCTAACCAGTAGTAAATTTCTTTTTCTAGTGAAATTCTAATCATTGCATTGTGAGGCTTTTAACTTTTTTGTTTTGTTTATATAAAAGTTTTAATTTTTTGAGACATAGCAGCTTTCAAAGAGGTAAGGAATTCTTCTAAGTTTTATCCTATCCACTGCCTTGTCATATTGATATATTAGTGTGGTTTGTCAGGACTATTAAAATCTTATATATTTCTTATTAGTATTTTATTTTAATTAGTTGGACCATCAAGAACTGTCAGCTCCTAGGAGATGAGGGATAGTGTCTGCATAGTCAGCTTTACTCTTTTGTACATTTGGTTAATTCATCATTTAGACCACTCTGTGGAACCCTCCTTTTGCTTGATTATTGTGTGTGACCAGTGAAGCTGATTAGCTGCAGACACCCTTTGAATCTGATTAATTATATGTGCTGATCAGGCTTTCCTTCTCTTGCTACTGAATCTACTTTTGCTGGGATAACCTGGCTTCCTTACGGACTCACTGGATCAAAGAAAGTACATACCTAAACTTTATAGATAGATATTTAGGTAATTTTTTTATATATTAGCAATTCCTTATATATTTGGATCAATAAAATATGAAGCATATTCTATTAGATACACTCTTCTGTACTGTAATACCTTTCGGGGATCTCATATAAACTGTTCTTGTTTGAGTATTATTAGGAATTTCCAGCCTTTCTTGGAGTCAACTTCTTTAGTTAACTTTAGTCACAAGAATTATCATTAATCTTATGTTAATTTGCAAAGAAACCTGGCCAGTAAGAGCCTCTGTAATTTGACTTTGTTTATTTCAGCACTTGTGCTGACAGTTTTAAAGCATGCTTGCGTCCAGCAACATCCTTTGGAGTTCAGTTTCCTTATTTATAAAATTAGTACAAACAAATAGATTGGCCCAGGTCCATACAGATTCTTTTTTCTGCCCTAAAATTTGGCACCATCTACCTTTCAAAGAGCCCTAATTGTGTGTGTATGTGCACATATGTGTGTAGATTAGAGATCAAAATATGGGATGCTAGAAACGTATAATGAGATCTGGGTCACTGACAATAGTTACAAAGCTGGAATACATGTCACCAATTTGCAGTTTTCTCCATTCAGCATGTCACATGACTGCACTGATACACACATATATATGAATATATAAAAATATGATAAAGTGTGTATTTAATAGAGAATAAAAATATATAAGAGCATAAAACCAAAAAAAGTCAGTGTTTAAACATTCAAGGTGGAGGACTCTGGGAAGGTGGTGGCAGTGGGATCTTAGTCCCCCCACCAGGGATTGAACCCAGGCCCCCAGTGTGGAGGTGTCAAGTCCTAGCCCCTGGACTGCCAGGGAATTCCTGGTGGCAAAATTTTTAAATTTCTGCAAATCTCATCATATAAATAGGTGCAGGGACTAGGACAGCAAAACCTAAAGCCTACATGGACAGCGTCTATCACTAGGTTAACTATAAACCCCCAAATATGAGCAGGTGAAGACCAACCACCATCACCAAGAAGAATCACACGGTTTCAACAATGCTGTGAGAGAAAGCAGGGGAAAGACAAAAGTGTCTGATGGCTCCAGAGCTGGAAAGTATCCAAATTGCCAGCAGGTACACACTGGTAAACTCATCAAGATATTTCAAGGCTAGCAGCTGGAATCAGGAGGGAGAAGCTGGCTTGAATTCACAGTGTGACTAGGGGACCATGGTATGTATCGTGGTGTCAGAAAAATCTGGTCTTTATAAGCCATTGAGAGTAATCAGCTAAAATCCCCCTTCAGTATCAAATCTTGCATCGAGGATAAAATACTGAAAGTAGAACTCCAAATAACAACAACAACAAAAAAGACAAAAAACGGCTCAGGAAAATATTGGAGAGAAAGAACCAGAGCTAGATCTTATGATAATGTCAACATTGATTATTGAACACATTTTGAAAATTACAGAAGGAAATCTAGAGCTATGATTCTAGGAAAGCTATCTGGATTTCCCTCTCTATAATACAGAAAAATGTAAAACATATGAAAAGCATAACAGAAGAAGATTTTATAAGGAGAAAATTTTACAATAAGGAAGAAAATGAGAAGCAAAGTAATATCCTAACAGATAATGAAGGCATGCCAGGATGATAGATGAAAACTATAACCGAATTCTTCAAAGTGAGATTAGATGATTTAAGAAAATGTTAATAACCAGGAAATACCATAAATCTTAATTCTAAAATTTTAGAAATCATATAATTGGAGAACAGGAGAAGAAATAGAAAAATTTGAAATTTGAGTTTACAAATGTAGAAAATCATTAATAAATGAAAGTGTCATTTCAGAACTGAAGAATAAACCAGAAAGGACACAAGAGAAAATCAATAAACACAATGAATGCCTTAAGAGAAATAGAAAGTAAAAGATAAAAAATGAAAAAGAAGTAGGATGTTAAAAAGCGTTTGAAAAACAGTGACAGGTATAGCTGACAGGCAAGGAAGACTAAACACACACATAAAAGGGGATCCTCAGGACAGAAACTAAAGCAACAGAAGAGAACAAATACTAGAATATATAAATCAAAAGGCCTTTTCTGAAAGAAAAGATGGCTTGAAACTACCTGTTGAAAGGGCCACTGTATTCCTGCTTATGGAATAGCTAATTCTAACAGCTTGTGTCTTTCTTGTAATCCTTTGTCAAGCAGTCACTAGAAGCTGAGACTTGCTACTAATATTTTGTCTTTCAACTTCTTCTCTTAAAGCTCTAATTCTAAGAGGTATATTAGCTGCTTCATAATATTTTTTGGTGACCATTTAACCATGTGTTTTGTTACTGCATAATATGAATCCCCATCTTTACAGCCACAGATAAAAGAGTTTTCTCACTGGTCAACCACCACCAGCCCTTAACCCAACTCCACACATACTTTTTCGCTGTAGCACTCCATTTCTGGTGCTATTAGCCAGGATAGATTATGCTGCAGTTACTAACAATCACAAAATCTCAGTGACTTAGACAATAAGGCTTTTTTTTTCCTTCCTCATGTTGTGTCTCTACTGCACATCAACTAGAGACTCTGCTTCATGGTTTTCTTGTTCTGGGATCCAGCCCCTCATCTGGATCATCACGAGTAGCCATGTCAAAGGAAGAGAATAACCAAGGATCTTAGTTCAACAATTAAGTCTGGAAGTAACTCATATAGTATTGGTGACTCCTTTACAAGAACTAATAACATAGCCTTGTCTAAACACAACAGAGTCAGGAAGTATATACCTATCTTAGAAAGGGAATGAAACAGTATTTACCAAAAAACACTAATGACCTTCAACACAAACAGAAACAAACAATATTTTATATTTTGTTTTTAGCACCTAACAGTATTTTAGAATTCTTCCTATCAGTACACCTATATAGCATTTTTGAAAGTTGCATGGTGACCTATTAGATGCTATAGTAATCAGTGATTAAGCCTTTCGGTTGCTGGTAAATACTTAGACTGTTTTGCTATAAATATTGCTACATTGAACATCTTTGTACATAAATATCTTTGTATAAGTAAAAGTAAAGCTTTCAGATCTGAGATAGAAAAATGCAGCCTTGACATCGCTTACCGACAAGTCTCTGTTGTTTGAAGCTGGTGTGGCACTCACAGCTGGACTATATTTTCCCCTTGTTGGACATACTCAATCTGTGGAATGCCAGCATCAAACAAGGTCACTCTGAAACCGTGATAAAATTAGTCTAAACAAGGCTACTTCATAATTTCTTCTCAGCACTGATAAAACACAAGGTCCCCGTACAAACACCACAAAATACCAAACAGCCCCTCTTGCAAATTAATAAGACTGGCTGCAGTTGTTTTTTTTTTTTTTTTTTTTTTAACTAATTTACAGCTCTAGCCTCATTCTAGCCTGCCCTCCCTCCAGGTAAGATTAACTGAGATACTCAGTCATAGACTTGTTGCAACTTTCTGACAGCACCCAACAGAAGGGAAAATTCCTTCTTCCTTGGACTCTTCCTCAAAGCATCCAATCAAAGCTGATATCTCCTAACAGGGAGTCAGAAAGTTTCTAACAGCTCTGTCTTCTAGTTTCATTTCACTCCTAGTGAGAGTTGCACTTGGTAGGCTATGCCCTGATTCTGGCTTATAGCTACTTTCTTGTTGGCCCACACAGAATAGACCTATAGAATAAATTGGGTTGACCAGAAAGTTCATTTGAGTTTTTCCATAAGATGCTACAAAAAAAAAAGAACTTTTTTTGCCAACCAAATCACTTTCCTTTTATTTTGAACTAGCTGCCATTTAAAAATGGAAAAAAATTTCCATCAATAGGCAGATTTGTCAATATTGGGCCTACGATTCCAATTGGTTGGAACTAAGTAACACCTGTGATAAGGGCCAAGTCACACTGGCTCCAGTTTTCCAGTCTCCACACTTCCATTGCCTTCCACTGGTCACAAGTTCCTTTGCTTATTTACCTCTCTGCTTTCCCTGGGCTTTGGGGCTAGTGACTCTGATCTATAGCATGGTAGACAATAGGAATGAAGAAGAAAAGAGGGTCAGGCTTGTTTCCACAAAGAACACTCAAACAAAGACCTCACAGGATATCTTCTCTATTTTAGACTAATCTCTGTTTTTCTCAAAGTATTCACTGAATTGCCAGTTTTATAGGAGTCCTTAATGAAAGATTAATTGAAAAATCAAGAATTACTTTTCCAAAACTTGTGAAATGCAAAGACAGTCAACATAAGAAATCTTAAAATTATTTTCTTCTGCTTAATTTGATATATTATATATACATAAAAACCCATCTCCTATTTGAATGCTACTTTAATGAAAGTGCTAATGGTGGCATAAGGCTTTTTACCTTTAAAAAGATCTAAAAATATCACTCCATTCTTATCTCCAAAACATTCTACTTTGTATCAATACAGCTTGAGGGAATCTAAATGACACTCAGAGGCACACTTCAGTTCTTTAGAAAAGGCTGTACTAACAAGCAAATGTAACCGCAAGATGTTATCAGCCCCTCTAAGAAGGAAAAGGAAATCAGTCCCAGGCTGGTGACATGTCTGGGAGGATTGCCTACCCTCTTGAAGTCAAAGGGGACAGGCATATTTTCGAAGAGAGTCTGAATTCTGCCCACCCTGACTCTTGGTGGATTACAACTGTCAGTTATAAAAAGCAGCATTATATAGATAAGAGCTTTTATTTCTAAAATAAAAGTCTATCACACTCAAAACTTTGTTTTGGTATGATATGACCATTGGAACAACAGATATATCTAGTAAGTACTTTTAGTATATACACTCAAACATTATACATGAAAATACACTCTCATAAATATTCTATAAACATTTTATAAATATTATGCATATTATATTTTCTTAGAAGAAAGATATGCTTATTTCTTTGTGCTAAGATTCAAGGTCAAGATTCAGGTTGAAGGCATATAAATTCTGTTTAGTGTTCAAAGTCTAATCTTTTCACTGATGAGTCTGAATATGGAGTTGGACACAATAAAGAGGAAAAGGCTATTGAATCATAGTAACAGCCACCAATACCAAGTTCTTACTATGTGTCAGGCATGGTATTAAAAACTCTCTGCATATTTTCACAGGATCTTTACAATATATCCTTATTATTCCCATTTTCTTCACCCAGGGACTCTAGAAGGGTTTGAAATGCTGTTCTGTTTTAAAAGCATGTAGTCATTGTTGGTGGAGAAGGAAAGGGCACTCCATTCCAGTATTCTTGCCTGGAGAATCCCAGGGATGGAGGAGCCTGGTGGGCTGCCGTCTATGGGGTCACGCAGGGTCGGACACAACTGAAGCGACTTAGCAGCAGCAGCAGTCTTTGTTGGGAATCCTGGCGCAGAGATCAAGAGAAAGATATTCAGGAAGAGAGTGCAAGTTGGAGATACATTCATGTACTAGATTGTTCAGTAGCAAGTTACTTTCTCTAGTATTTCCATTTAGTTAAGTCTTAGGCAAATATTTCAGGCCAGGTGAGCCTCACTAATTTACATGTTGTCTTTGTGCAATTTAGGACTTCCCCGATGGCTCAGCAGTAAAGAATCTGTCTACAATGCAGGAGACACAGAAGACGTGGGTTTGATCCCTGGAGAAGAAATGGCAACCCACTCCAGTACCTGAAAAATCCCATAGACAGAGGAGCCTGACTGTAGCCCAGAAGGCTACCATCCATGGGGTCACAAAGAGTTGGACATGACTGACAGACTGAGTACAAGTCATTATTTGTGTAAATTAGAAAAAAGGACTCCCCTCTGGGTAGGCAAAGCTGGCCAGGAGAATGTGAACTGTATTTTCACCAACACTAGCCCAGTTTGTCAGAAGCCCTTGCACAGAACACAGCCTACAGGACAATTTCCTGTGTCTCTGGCTGAAAAAAATCCCACAACGCTGAAGCAGTGGCCCCTAAGGTCATAACAGTAGGGGAAATGATGATGTGTCCTGACATTCAAGAGGATGCTGAATCTCAGGGTCAGTCGATGGCTCAGTAACTCCTGTTCACACAGAGGTTGTTTTCTTTTGAGAGACCTAGCAAGCCTGAACTTACTTTTTATCAAGGAAGTTAAAGTAGTCCTTTAGTTGGGCAGACTGCCATTTAGAAGATAAGGACCTCAAACAGATTAGGAGAAAAAAAACTACCTTTAAAAAGCAATACTCAGGTGGCACTAGTGGTAAAGAACCTGCCGATGCAAGAGACACGGGTTCGATCCCTGGCTGGGAAAGATCCCCTGGAGGAGGGCAAGGCAACTCAATCCAGTATTCTTGCCTGGAGAATCCAGAGGAGCCTGGTGGCCTACAGTCCATAAGGTTGCAAAGGGTTGGCATGACTAAAGCGCCTTAGCATGCATGCATAAAATACATTAATATGAAAAAGCAAAGACATTGTTAGTTTGTTAACTACAAGTAGTGGAAGATTACTCTGTGATCCACCTGGGATGTTTCCTAGAGAACAGGGGATTGGAAGAGTCAAAGAAACAGAAATGGTAGATCAGTGTGAGGAAATTTTGAACTGGAACACTGAAGATATCTGGAAGTGGAAAACTGGGCAAGGATATTGAAACAAAAGAGGCTAAGTAATATGGCATAAAGTGAAGAAGAACTAAAGAGCCTCTTGATGAAAATGAAAGAGAAGAGTGAAAAAGTTGGCTTAAAGCTCAACATTCAGAAAACTAAAATCATGGCATCTGGTCCCATCACTTCCTGGCAGATAGATGGGGAAACAGTGGAAACAGTGGCTGACTTTGTTTTTCTGGGCTCCAAAATCACTGCAGATGGTGATTACAGTCATGAAATTAAAAGACACTTACTCCTTGGAAGGAAAGTGATGACCAACCTAGACAGCATATTAAAAAGCAGAGACATTACTTTGCCAACAAAGGTCCGTCTAGTCAAGGCTATGGTTTTCCCAGTGGTCGTGTATGGATGTGAGAGTTGGACTGTAAAGAAAGCTGAGTGCTGAAGAATTGATGCTTTTGAACTGTGGTGTTGGAGAAGACTCTTGAGAGTCCGTTGGACTGCAAGGAGATCCAACCAGTCCATCCTAAAGGAGATCAGTCCTGGTGTTCATTGCAAGGACTGATCCTGAAGCTGAAGCTCCAATACTTTGGCCACCTGATGCAAAGAGCTGACTCATTGGAAAAGACCCTGATGCTGGAAAAGATTGAGGGCAGGAGGCGAAGGGGACAACAAAGGATGAGATGGTTGGATGGCATCGTCGACTTGATGACATGGGTTTGAGTGAACTCCGGGAGTTGGTGATGGACAGGGAGGCCTGGCGTGCTGCGGCTCATGGGGTCACAAAGAGTCGGACACGACTGAGTGACTGAACTAAACTGAATATGAGAGCCTTGATCACAACTTGAAAAAAATTATGCTTAATGCCATCTATCTAGCAAGCTCCATCTTGATTACTTACTATTTGATCTTTACCAAAGCATTTGGTCTCTCTCTCTGAATGTCTGTTTACTGACCTATAGAGGAAAGTTAAGGATTAAGGGAAGTGCAATAACAATATCTACCTTAAGTAGCTCTTTGATGTTTAAGTCAAATGATGTAGGTTGAAAAGCTTTGTAACCCTTGATGCACTATGTCAAGTGGTGTATCTATTTATAACTTCTCATTCATTTAAGCAGACCCTGCCCATAAGGTAGAACGTCAGATCCTAAATGATGTCAACTGCCAACTCTCTCAAAAGACCTAGATACCACCAGAATAACTGGCTGATCAAACAAATCTGGACAATTACCTACTTTTCTTAAAATATTTTTTCCCTACTGTTAGACTATCACATTGCATGCATGCATGCTCAGTCATGTCTGACTCATTGTTACCCCACGGACTATAGCCCACTAGGCTTCTCTGTCTCTGGCGTTTTCCAGGCAAGAATACTGGAGTGCATTGTCATTTCCTTCTCCAGGGGATCTTCCCCTCCCAGGGATCGTATCCACATCTCCTGGCATTGCAGGCAGATTCCTTACCACTGAGCCATGGGCGAAGCCCTAAAGTTTTAATAAAGTTTCTGAAAGAAGAGGTCAGAGATAGGTATTTACATGGGCTTAAGGTCTGGGCTCCTGTGGTTTAATCTTAGTCTTTCAAGGCAGGGATCTGTTTGGGATTAGAAAAAGTTCATGATATAAATCTAATAGTTTAAGACTGGTAGTCACAGACAGGTGAGGATCTTAAAGTGATTCTTGAGGAGTAAACAATTATTTCATCAACAAGCAGCTTGAGCAACTATTGTCCTAAGAAGGTGACTGGTTGAATAGCTTATTTTGCTGTGTGAATTTTCTTGATGCTCCTGAAGTAAGCTGAGAAGTAGCAGAATGTGCCACCTCAAAATAATCTTTGGCATAAGGATTATTTTGAGCTGATTATTTTTAAGAAACTGCAGGCCCTGGAGGAGCTCTGAAAACACAGAAGCTACCCTTTCATAATAAAAATCTATATTTATAAAGAGAATTTACATTAGAACGGGGGTCTGTACCAGGAAGAGACAGATTACTGGAGATACTCTTTTAACCTGAGAGTTACCTGCTTGGCAGGATAACCTTTGTTCACTAAATATTTGGTCCTCTTACCTTCCCAGGAATGGCTTCCCCTCTTTAAAGCCTGAGCCCCCTCTTTCCTTCATTCAGGATGACGTATAAGCCTCAATCGCCTAGCTGCCTTTACAGTCTCATATCTTTGTGAAGCTCCCCTATGTGCATACGCAATTAAAAAGATTTTTTTTCCTGTTAATCTGTCTTTTATTACAGGGGTTCTCAGCCAAGAACTCAGAAGGGTAGAAGGAAAATTAATTTTCCTCCTCCACAAAGCACTGAAGTAATTTACTGGTTTATAGCCTTATCTTCCTGGTAAAAGGTAGTAACGTCAAACTGATGGAGGGAACCTTAGTTCTGTTGCAGTCCAGGGCCAGAATGGAGCCACTCCTTCCAGAGTGCCATGTCAGCAAGCTAAAATTTGGATAACGTTTGTGTCCTCATAAATACTCCGCTTGACGAGGAACACACTATAGCCAGTCAACCTGAAACTGAGTCCCCCTAAAACTGAGTTCCCCTGCTGAATACATGACTAATCTCTCTAGAGAAGACTTTATTTCCTTTCTTGTCCTGTCCCTGCTCCACTCAGGACTGAGGAGTAGCAAAGAAAAGGGGGTACTGGAACCAAGCAGGACTCTGTGGGGCCTTCCCAGGTACAAAAGCTCCTCTGGGTCCCCCATTTCTTGTTTTTTTTTCCCAAAGCTTCAGTCTCCGAGGCCTTCACTGAATTCCAAAGAGCAGATTCAAGCAGTTAGTGATTAGAATAATAGCCCTAGGACTCCTGGTTCCTCCTGAAGGGATATAGATAGAAATCTGATGCATATCTTTACGCTGTTCATCAGAAGTTAAGACTGCCCCCGTCCCCCGACCCCACCCCCACTAGGAAGAGGATGATGACTATATGCTGACCATAAGCATACAGATTCCAGACTGGTTGGAATCAGAAGGCTGGTGATAGAGATTCCTGAAACATCACCCTGTTAACTCTCACCATCAGGCAGTCCAAAAGCCGCTCAGAAGCTGATCACGTATCCTATGACCCTCTCCCCTAACGCTGTTCTTAAAAACCCTGGCCTGAAAGCTATCAGGGATTTGGGGCCTTTTGAACATGAGCTGCCCCTTCTCCTTGCTTGGTGCTCTGTGTGAACTAAAAATGCCATCTGCCATATCAGTAAACAAAGAATGTAGCAGCCATGAAGCCATCACATTACAGCCACCCTGAGTGAGCCCTGAGGGACTCAGCATGAGAAGCACAGAAATACGCCACAGAGAGCTGAAGGGCACATCACAGGAAGGATTTCAGGGAGCCTAGGCTCTTATCCTCCCATACACAGAAAAGCATTGCATTTCTTAACTTGAGATATCTGGTCTTCTTTGATTGACAGTAATCTTTTGGTGTTCCAACTACCTGGTCTTCATTGTAAAAACACCTATATATCCTGGCTCCCTCCCTTGCCCCTTCAGAACAGTTTCTGAGAGTTACCTGAGGTGCTGAGTCCCAGGCTTAAGTCCTCAGTTTTGTTCACCAAGTCAGTAGCTCTTAACTTTAAGTCTGTGCATTTTTTTGTCGACAACTGCAGTAAACGCTTTCCTTCAGAACAACCTGGCATCAGTAGACTGGCTTTGATGCGCCCAGGCAAGCAGAGTTTGGCTCAATAACGAGCCAGTCCTCCATTATCAAGCCAATTCTGGGCTTTTTACTTATTTCCTTGTTCCTTATTCATTTTTAAAAATTTCTCTTCCTTGTTCCTTATTTTTTCCTCTTTAAAAGCTTGCCACATATTCCCCTTCTTCAATGTTCTCCACATGGAGACTATTCACTTCATGAAGTATTAAAATTTGTTCGTATCACCTAGATTGTCTTCTTTAATCATTTTTAATAGCTCTTAGTCTCGGTGGTGATGCGGCTACATGTAGTCTTATTTTCAGTTCAGTTCAGTCGCTCAGTTGAGTCCGACTCATTGAGACCCCATGAATCGCAGCACGCCAGGCCTCCCTATCCATCACCAACTCCCGGAGTCCACCCAAACTCATGTCCATCGAGTCGATGATGCCATCCAACCATCTCATCCTCTGTCATCCCCTTCTCCTCCTGCCCTTAATCTTTCCCAGAATCAGGGTCTTTTCCAATGAGTCAGCTCTTCGCATGAGGTGGCCAAAGTACTGGAGTTTCAGCTTCAACACCAGTCCTTCCAATGAACACCCAGGACTGATCTCCTTTAGGATGGACGGGTTGGATCTCCTTGCAGTCCAAGGGACTCTCAAGAGTCTTCTCCAGCACCACAGTTCAAATGCATCAAGTCTTTGGTGCTCAGCTTTCTTCATAGTCCAACTCTCACATCCATACATGACCACTGGAAAAACCATAACCTTGACTAGACAGACATTTGTTGGCAAAGTAATGTCTCTGCTTTTTAATATGCTGTCTAGGTTGGTCATCACTTTCCTTCCAAGGAGTAAGCATCTTTTAATTTCATGGCTGAAATCACCATCTGCAGTGATTTTGGAGCCCAGAAAAACAAAATCAGCCACTGTTTCCACTGTTTCCCCATCTATCTGCCATGAAGTGATGGAACCTGATGCCATGATTTTAGTTTTCTGAATGTTGAGCTTTAAGCCAACTTTTTCACTCTCCTCTTTCACTTTCATCAAGAAGCTCTTCAGTTCTTCTTCATTTTCTGCCATAAGGGTGGTTTCATCTGCATATCTGAGGTTATTGATATTTCTCATGGCAATCTTGATTCTGGCTTGTGCTTCCTCCAGCCCAGAATTTCTCATGATATATTCTGCATATAAGTTAAATAAGCAGGGAGACAATATACAGCCTTATCATACTACTTTTCCTATTTGGAGCCAGTCTGTTATTCCATGTCTTATTTTCAAGGATATATAAATATATTTGGAAGAAGCATCTTATGCTGTTAAATAAACTGGGACTTTGGACTTATTGAGTTCTCGGTGTAATTCTTGAAAATTATTAAATTTCCTCATTTTTGAAACTTAAGATTAACTCTATCAACATGACTTAAATATTAATTTCAGGTAATTCATGTCTAGAAAGATAAGAATGCAAACTAATGCATTATTTCACTTTTTGCTCTAAGAAACTTTTGCAAATTAATTTTCCTGGGCAAAGAGTTTTCTCATTCTGGGAAACAGTTCTTCCGTCAGGCAACACATTACTCATCTGAGCTAACAACTCACTTATTAGAAAATTTCACTATCAAGACTCCTTTAAAACCTTCATCTTGTTGCATCCTCTAATTTTGAACTATCATATCATGAATTTTGCCCAATTCCAATAAATTTCTTGCAAGGAAAGACCATGCTTAACCACTTAACCACAGACTCCAAACCTTGTAAATACTGTTTCCCACCCTTTTAAGGAGAAGAGAGTGACAGAAGATAAGATGGTTGGAAGGCATCATCGACTCAATGGACATGATCTTGAGCAAACTCCGGGAGATAGTGAAGGACAGGGAAGCCCAGCGTGCTGCAGTCCATGGAGTCACAGAGTTGGACATGACTAAGCAGCTGAACCACAACGACTCTTTTAAGATGGTATTAAGACTATGCCAAGGGCTTCCCTGGTGGCTCAGATGGTAGAGAATCTGCCTGCAATGCACCAGACACAGATTCAGTCCCTGGGTCAGGAAGATCCCCTGGAGAAGGGAATGGCCACCAGCTCCAGTATTCTTACCTGAAGAATTCTATGGACAGAGGAGCCTGGCAGGCTACAATCCACGGGATCTCAAAGACTTGGACACGACTGGGCAACTGTCACCTTCAATTTCAAGACTATGCCAAAGTGGTGTTCTCCCTTACTGCAGTAAGTATATTAAAATTAAACTTAGCCTTGCTTGATTGACAAGTTTTTATAAAGGTCTCTTGGGTTCAATAATTGACATCTTAAAAAAGAAAATAATAAATAGCTTCCAGGTTGGTTACGTACATACAAAATACTGAGCATGATGTCTGGCATATGACAAGGACTCCTTAAATGGTGGTAATTATTAATATAAGTAAGTTTCTGAAAGATTCTATTCTGCTCAGCAGCCTAAGACCAGTAAAGATATTTCTTTCCAAATATAAGGGTTATATTTCTGAAAATCCCTTCTGTAGAATTGACAGATATAAGAATGTAAGATATTAACAAAAGGAGGATAAGGGCTTGAGAGATTAATATGAACATCTGAAGGTCCTTAAAAATACTATTTTTTACATTAGCCAAAATAAAGCAATGATAATATTTAATACAGACTCTTAATTGCAATAGTAGTTCTTGTATTTGCATATTTTAAATGTAATTAATTTCCAATAATAATTAATTTCCTAGAAGAAAAACCAGGTTTTCTTTCTCAGTTTCAAGGAGGTAATATTAATTTTTCTTGATTGAAAACAATATGTTATTCAGAATTACCCAAACTTGAGGTTAAGGACATAGTCTTCCAGACTGCCAAGTCAGTCCAAGACTTGACACCAATTACAAGATTGAGCATTTCCCAAAACTATCATCAGTTTCAACAATTCACTAGAATGACATAGAATTCAGGAAAATTCTACACCTGTGATTATAGTTATATTATAGCTAAAGGATACAACTCAAAACCAGCCAAAAGAAGAGATGCACAGAGTTGAAGCTGGGATTAGGCAGGCTTCAAATTCGAAGCTTCTGCTTTCTCAGAGACACCTTGGCCTTTTCAGCATTGAGTTGTGGTAATTAATCCTTGCATGAAGTACTGTCAACCCATAAGGCTCATCTGTGCCTCAGTTTCCAGTTTTTACTGACATTTTATACTTAAGTGTGACTGAAGTACTTGCTCATGTGGTTGTCCTCAAAGTCTACTCCTTTCCCCTCCCCAGAGTTCAGGCTGATAACCCTGGCAAAAACCTCAATCCTCTCTTATCACTTGGTGTTCGAGTGTGTCCAACCCCCGTCTCGAGTCATCTTGGCAACATAAAGCATCCAGGGGCCCATGGAGTCACCTCATTACTATAAAATATCAGGTGTGGTCTGGGGAACCCACCATGAATGACAAAAATGCTCCTATTACATGGGAAATGCCATGGGTTTAGAGTTTAACTCCTAGAAGCAGGGACAAAGCCAGACTGCTCTTCGGGTAAAGTTAATTCTTCACTATGTATATGCTTAATACTAATATTTATAAATTATTGAGCACCTGCAGTGTGGCAAACACTTTATATATTATTTCTAACTCTCACTAGGATTACTATGATAAAGTTTTATAAGTCACATTTTGACAGTTAAGAAACTAAATGTTTTACCTTACCCAAGACTGTAGTCTAGTATGTAGCTAACCTATAATTAGAACCCTGATCTGTCTGGTTTCAAAGGTCACATCCTTTCTACTATCTCTGGCTTATTTTACCATCAACAAATATAAATAGACACTACATTTTTCACCATGGTTTCTCATCCATCTAAATATTTAATATCTTTCTGCCTTTTTTTTAAAGGTAAAAATACCTAAGTCATACTCCTTAGATAAGAACTTGGAGTGACAGTGATACACTGTAAATTTTTGCAGGTAAGGAAAAGTGCATAGGTAGTAAAATTTAAGGGATACATGTCCCAGTGTTCTCTAACTATAAGGAATAAAAAGCACTTCTGGATAACTTGCAAAAGGAAATTTCTTGGAAAGCTATGACATAATTCATAGAATTAAAGGAGATGCCAAGGCACCAAGTATTAAAATTCCCTGGGCAGAGGGGCCACTGGCCTAAGTTGAGTTATGTCCCTATATCTTGACAGCCATGAAAGGCCTTCACAAAATGGAAGAGGGGGTATTCCCCATAGAAATAAAAAAAATGCTGCTATTATAGGAGGAGGAATATATGCTTAAGGGAAGAAAAAAAAAAAAAAGAAGAAAGAGAGATTTTAGCATCAAGGGGAATTAGTAATAGCAGAAGTACACACACACACAAGTGCGTATAAGAGAGATATTAATCACACTCTCCATGGAAATGTTAAAGAAAAAAAAAAAAGTCCTAACTTTTACGTACAAAAAAAATTAAAGACTCATAAGGTTTGTGGATATTGGAAAAAATTTGCTTGGATAAATGAAATTATGAATTACTAAAACATACCAAAACCTTTAACTGGTTTGTCTGATATTTCCACAGGGTTTTAAAATATAAAATACTGTCCATAGTGACAGCCACAGAGTAGACAGCATCACACCTCCCTTAATACAGAATCTACATAAAAGCAGGGCGCTTGCTTAGAAAACGCACGCTTGAGTTACACCTTCCTCCCCAATTCCCATTTCTACCAGGGTTGTTGTCCTATGTACAGGATTCACTGCAAAAATGTCTCAGTTTCTACCCCTCTCTCTGCCCACCCTGTTGGAGATAGGACCTTCCAGCTCCTTCCACGAAGACCTAGAGTCTGTCTCTTGGCCTTGGCTTTGCTTTGATCATAACACTGTTCTGTGATTTCAGTTCTGAGCTTCGGCCTCTAGAGGCCCTGTGCACATCCACCCGCTCTCTTGGGCTCCTGCCACCAAGGTGAGAACAAGTCCCAGTCGCTTACTAAAGGGAAGTGAGAAAACCTTGGAGGTGAGCAGAGTGGCTCCTGCGGAGGCCAGCCTTGAACAGCCAGCACTTAGCTGGCCTTCCAGTTGCTGCAGAAGCAGAAGCAAGACCAATTCAGACTGGCTAGGCCTAGTCGCATTTTTTCATTTGTAAAATGCAAAAGTGGAGAGTCAAGAGACACCTGGAGTCACAGGCAATTTGGCCTTGGGATATAAAACAAAGCAGGTCAAAGGCTAACAGAGTTCTGCCAAGAGAACGCACTGGTCATAGCAAACACCCTCTTCCAACAACACAGGAGAAGACTCTACTCATGGACATCACCAGATGGTCGACACCAAAATCAGACTGATTATATTCTTTGCAGCCAAAGATGCAGAAACTCTATACAGTCTGCAAAAACAAGACGGGGAACTGACTGTGGCTCAGATCATGAATTTCTGATTGCCAAATTCAGACTTAAATTGAAGAAAGTAGGTGAGAGGGTAACAGGCAGGAAGGCCAGGGGTCGCCAAATGAAGGAAATAGGCTGCAAGTGTCAGACATTTTTTCTCTCTCTTAAGCAGCAGGAGGAAACAAACTACAAGTGTCAGATTTTTTTCCCCTTCTCTATACACAATTAAAAGGAGGTTTCTCTTAAAATTCTGTGTTGCCACGAGGACACCTGGCTCCACCTGAACTTAACTTTTCCCAAACCAGGACCTAAAAGATGTGTTTTTTTTCTTATGGAACTGCTTTTCTTAAGCTATGTTAATGAACTATGTATTTACTTTAGACTCTGTCTTTCTTCAAGTCTCAGCAAACCTGCATGTTTTACTGATACATTGTTCTCCTCATCTATGTTAAAGAAGCTACATATTTACTTGGAAATCTGCCTTTCTTCAAGATTCATGTCAATCATTTTATGGCCCAGGATGACTCACCTGGTGGCAATGTTATCTCAAAATGCATGTTGTAGGTGATGGGCCTGGTGCCCCTCTGAGTTTTGAGACATCTTCTTTCTTGAGTTAACAGCTTGCTGACAGGTATATAACATACTGCTAAAGGCTAGCACTTCTGTCCCTTTCTGATGCCTAGGTCAGAAGTTTTCTCTATCTCTTTTATACTTAATAAAACTTTATTACACAAAAACTCTGAGTAATCAAGCCTTGGTCACTGGCCCCGGATTGAATTCTTCTCCTCTGGAAGCCAGCATCTTTCACACCTCAGCAGCAACCTTTCAGTAGAGAAAACCACTAGACCATTCAGGAATGACCTAAATCAATCCCTTATGATTATACAGGAGAAGTGAGAAATAGATTCAAGGGATTAGATCTGATAGACAGAGTGCCTGAAGAACTATGGACAGAGGTTGGTGACATTGTACAGGAGACAGGGATCAAGACCATCCCCAAGAAAAAGAAATGCAAAAAGCAAAATGGTTCTCTGAGGAGGCGTTACAAATAGCTGAGAAAAGAAGAGAAGATAAAGGCAAAGGAGAAAAGCAATGATATACCCATTTGAATGCAGAGTTCCAAAGAATAGCAAAGAGGGACAAGAAAGCCTTCCTCAGTAATGAATGCAAAAAAATAGAGGAAAACAATAGAATGGGAAAGACTAGCGATCTCTTCAAGAAAATGAGAGATACCAAGGGAACATTTCATGCAAAGATGGGCACAATAAAGGACAGAAATGGTATGGACCTAACAGAAGCAGAAGATATTAAGAAAAGGCAGCAATAATACACAGAAGAACTATACAAAAAAGATCTGCATGACCCACATAACCACAATGGTGTGATCACTCCCCTAGAGCCAGACATCTTGGAATGTGAAGTCAAGTGGGCCTTAGAAAGCATCACTATGAACAAAGCTAGTGGAGGTGATGGAATTCCAGTTGAGCTATTTCAAATCCGAAAAGATGATGCTTTAAAGTGCTGCACTCAATATGCCAGCAAATTTGGAAAACTCAGCAGTGGCCACAGGACTGGAAAAGGTCAGTTTTCATTCCAATCCCCAAGAAAGGCAATGCCAAAGAATGTTCAAACTATCTCACAATTGCACTCATCTCACACGCTAGCAAAGGAATGCTCAAAATTCTCCACACCAGGTTTCAACAGTATGTGAACTGTGAACTTCCAGATGTTCAAGCTGGTTTTAGAAAAGGCAGAGGAACCAGAGATCAAATTGCCAACACCCATCAGATCATCAAAAAAGCAAGAGAGTTCCAGAAAAACATCTATTTCTGCTTTATTGACTATGCCAAAGCCTTTGACTGTGTGGATCACAACAAACTGTGGAAAATTCTTCAAGCGATGGGAATGCCAGACCACCTCACCTGCATCCTGAGAAATCTGTATGCAGGTCAAGAAGCAACATTTAGAACTGGACATGGAAAAACTGACTGGTTCCAAATCGGGAAAGTAGTACATCAAGGCTGTATATTATCACCCTGCTTATTTAACTTATATGCAGTGTACATGCAAAAAGCCGGGCTGGATGAAGCACAAGCTGGAATCAAGATTGCTGGGAGAAATATCAATAACCTCAGATATGCAGATGACACCACCCTTATGGCAGAAAGTGAAGAAGAACTTCAAAGAGCCTCTTGATGAAAGTGAAAGAGGAGAGTGACAAAGTTGTCTTAAAACTCAACATTCAGAAAACTAAGATCTGGTCCCATCTGGTCCCATCACTTCATGGCAAATAGATGGGGAAACAATGGAAACAGTAACAGACTTTATCTTCTTTGGCTCCAAAATCACTGTGGATGGTGACTGCAGCCATGAAATTAAAAGACACTTGTTCTTTGGAGGAAAAGCTATGACCAACCTAGACAGCATATTAAAAAGGAGAAACATTACTCTGCCAACAAAGTTCTGAATAGTCAAAGCTATGGTTTTTCCAGTAGTCATGTATGGATGTGAGAGTTGGACCCTAAAGAAAGCTGAACACCGAAGAATTGATGCTTTTGAACTGTGGTGTTAGAGAAGACTCTTGAGAGTCCCTTGGACTGCCAGGGGATCAAATCAGTCCATCCTAAAGGAAATCAGTCCTGAATATTCATTGGAAGGACTGATGCTGAAGTGGAAGCTCCAATGCTTTGGCCACCTGATGTGAAGAGGTGACCCATTAGAAAAGACCCTGATGCTGGGAAAGACTGAAGCCATGAAGAGAAGGGAACAACAGAAGATGAGATGGTTGGATGGCATCACTGACTCAATGGACATGCGTTTGAGCAAGCTCCAGAAGTTGGTGATGGACAGGGAAGTCTGGCATGCTGCAGTCCATGGGGTTGCAAAGAGTCAGATATGACTGAGCGACTGAACTGAACTGAACTAGGTCTAGCTGAGATCCACACTACACCAGCCAAACCCTGTATTCATCAGACAAAAAATCAATGTTTATTGTTGTATGCATCTCCGAAGTGTCCTGTTTGGTGTTTACACAGCAGTGTTACGGCCAAAAAGCCCCTGATTTGGTCTCTGCTGTCTAGCAGTCACTTTAAGTGAAGAATCAGAGCCCTGGTCTGGATGTTCCATGTTTCCTCTTGCCAAGACTCACAAATAAAAAAATGAGAAATTATACTATTTGACCATCATGTTTTCATGAAGCATTAAGAGGAATACAGGCAAACTAACTAAATTTTACAGAACCAACTTTCATGTACAAACACATAACCACAGCCTAAATTTACTTGATTACAGTCAACTTTTCTCTACACTTTGAGGCTTTCTAGACCCACGTACAGTGTCTATTTAAAATAAAATTCTCAAAAAAATAAAATAAAGTTCTCATTAGTAGGTATTTTAAAAATAAATAGCTGTAAGTACATTTTTAAACATGTTTTCATTAAAAATAATTTGTTTACGTGGTAAGTATAAAAACTGTTCCTTTCTAATCCAAACAAGCCAAAAGAATCTCCTCAAGCTTGGAAATTACTTTTCCTGGAATTAAAAAAAAAAAAAAAGAAGAAGTATATAACTTGAAATCAGAGCTGAGAATTAAAATGTTAAATTTGCCATTTCCTTCTCCAGGGGATCTTTCTCACCCAGGGATCGAACCCAGGTCTCCCACATTGCAGGCTTTACCCTCTGAGCCACCAGGGAAACCCCTTTCAATATATATGTTAACATATATTGCATGCAAATGGGACAGTCAGAACTACATATATCCATATACGTCCACCTTATTTTTATAGATCTTGGGCTCAGCTTATTTTTTTAAGATTCCTTCTGGAAGTTGCTCAGGACCTATATCTATGCCAGAATCAAATTGCATCCTCACTTCTAAATCTTTTCTGTTTTTAGTTACCCCAACTATAATCTCAACAGAGGTTTTTGAGTTTCTTCCATTCCCAAATTTCTCCCTACCTTCATCTGTTTCCTAAATAAGCCAAGATAATTTTAAAAGAAAATGAATAACCAGTCCTAAAGGAGATGATAAGAGCTGACAATGTCCAACAGCTTTTTACCCCAGTGCTCTCTGGGACTGGGTTTTTTTCTCTTTGCTCCACATTGCAGCATCTTCTTATAACTGGTTAATACATAACTATTTGAAACCAGATTATATTCTGGATAAGCTGGAATGAAAGGAGCCAATTTCTTGAACACAAATAGCTGACACTTTTCTCTTTGAATAGTATGATAGCAAGCTTTTTAATTATGGACTTTTCATTGTAGTTTATCACCCTTATCAAATAATTGTTTTCCACCCGTTTCATAGAGCAGCATTCTCAAAGGATTGAATTTGTTAATCCATGTCTGATAGGCAGCTTATTTTGTTTTGCTCACTTATATGTTTCAAACAAGGGACTGGGATGCAAAATACACCCTGTGCCCCAAAGCAATGATAAAAAAGAGGGGCTACTATGTAGGGAGTGCAGGGGAAAGGGTAGTGTGCTGAAATAGTACATACAGGTGTCTCAAAGAGAGAGCAATGGGGAAGTCCAAGGACAAATAGATAATTTGTCTTTTAAGGTGAAAATATGCCTTTTGAATATCTCATTGAGGATTTGGATGGGTGATGGAAATAAAAAGGAGATATGCAGATTTTGTGTTGAAATGGCACTATTGCCTGGCGGAGACCCTGCCTTGAGACAGTTGGTACCCAGGGGTCTAGAATTGTGGAATGGCAAAGGACATTTCCTAAGGCCTAAAAGAGGAAAAGGAGAAGAAGAAGATAATATCTAGGGACAGTCAAAGAGATCACCATTTTGGGAACAGCTGGAGAATTGGAAATAAAAATAACAGATTGAAGAGAAGAGACAAAAAGACTGTCACTTGTGTGTGGCCTAGGGAAAAAAGGCAAATATGGTCAATTGTGTGGGTGAATTATAGAGGCAGAGAAGTCCTACCTGTGGCCTTATCTAGGTAGGATCAAGCTCCTATAGAAACCCAAAGGAAGGCTAATAAATCATAATAAATAATCATTACCTGGACCCAGAATAGGAATTAGAAGTGGAAAGGGCTATTTGAAATTCCATGACTGCACTTGCTGAGCAGTGGTGAGCACATATACCGTATATGAACTTATTTGTGTCAAAAGACGTGGCATTAGCCAGGCTTGTGGCCTTGCATTATAACCCTTGGGTGTAGTTACTTCCCTTATAAAATGAAAAGGTTGCACAAACTCATGCCTTAGATGTCAGCTCTCATGTTCAAGGAATCTGATGCTCTTGTAGAATCCTAACTGTATTTAATCTGTAGACTCATGTTTCTCAATGAGGGAGGAGGTTATTTGGCAATATCTGGAGACATTTTTGATCATCATAACTTCGGGAATGCTACTGGCAGATACTAGATACAGGGCAGGGACTCAGCTAAATATCCTACAATGAGCAGGGCAACTGCTCTCCCCCCCTCAACAGGGAACTGTCTAACTCGCAACACCCATAGTGCTGAGGCTGAAAAACTCTGCTGTAGGCCAAAATCTCTTTGCATCCAATTCTTGTTTACTGAACAGTTAGTTCTTCAGCTCCCCTAAATGATACAGAAAATATTGGTGTTAGCATCCCATCAGAGAGAATAGGCTTAAGCTGAGATCAGAACTTTTTGAAGGAAGAAAGCTGTCCCTTGAACATATTCACTGATGAGGTGAGAATATCACAAACATATGCATGTTAGAATAGCAATGGAAAAGTTATTTTGTCCTTAATTCTCTACTGAGGCCTATTCAGCAGTGGGAGCAGATTTTAAGAGCCAGGAGATATGGATTCCAGTGTGTTTTAGTCTTGTTCTCTCACTATCCAATTGTCACTGAAGCAAGTCACTGAGTCATGGAGATCGGATAGGAATATGGAATAAATACCTCTTTTTACCTGACATCTGGAGGAGGAAATGGCAACCAACTCCAGTATTCTTGCCTGGAGAATCCCATGGACAGAGAAGCCTGGAAGGCTACCCATAGGGTCGCAAAAAGTCGGACACGACTGAGCGACTGAGCATGCACCTGGCATCAGGATTTCTTGAAAATCAAATGAAAGGAGATCTGAAAGTTATCTGAAAAGTCAAAGTTCAAGAACTATATAAAAAGTGATTTACACTTATGTTTGACATCATTTCAAGCATATTCTCTAGCTAAATCTTGTGATATACGAAACTGAGCTCAACAAAAATTTGAATTCCAGTTAGGAAAGGCCTAGTAATAGCTATTATCCACACTACAAACAGGAAAACAAGTTTCTATTCACCAAGTGCTGAAAGTCTAGGTGGGAAAGGCATCAGCTATCTATTACCACAATATGGCTGCACATAAACTATTACCTAACCGTAAGTGTCACATAGCATTAAACCTTTATTGCTCGTGTGTCTAGGATCAGCTGAGATTTAGCCAGGTGGATCTGTCTTGACTTAGCTTACTCATATTTCTGAAGCTCAGCTTGCTGACAACTGACCTAGCACATCTTGACTGGGCCAGCTGGCTCTGCCTCATTCATGTGTCTCTCATCTCTCTGTAGGTCAGCCTTGAGCACATTCTCATGTTAGTAGCAGAGGGCAAATTTCTGCTTACAACTTGTCTTCTACCAACCCACTGGTCAAAGCAAATCATGGGGCTGAGCTCAGAGTCAAAGGGTGGGTGCAAATTTTCATCCACTGTGAGCCAGGCGCTGTAAAGTGTCCAAGGATACAGATGCAAGGAGTCGTTAAGATTTGAGCCAATGTTGCAATCTATTTTAGGAAACAAACATAGACATTGGACGATGAAGAGTTACATCCATACCTGATGGAGGGGACTCAGAAATTTTTCTGAACTTTGAGTTGGATGAAGAAGTTACTGAATGTAAGGTTGAGTAACTTTTTTGTTTCATGGGTAAGAAGGGTATTCACAAATATTTAGTGGTCAGAGGATTGGATGGTGGAAAAGACAGCTAACTGTGCATCAAAGTTTGTGTCTCTCTTTCTCCCTAAATTTATGTAGAATTGTATGCAGAAGTCCCTGTGTCATTTCCAGGATAAGATAGTTAAGAAGTAGGTGTATATTCCCTGTTCTCTCTCTCTCCTTCCCATGGTTGGAAGCGAAGTACTTTAACACCCAGGGAGAGGATGAGCCATAAGACCTACAGAAGCTGAGTCTCTGAATCTCCATATAAAGGAAAATCAACTTCTAAGCATCAATAAACACCATTGGACCAGTGCTTGAGTTTAAAAGAAGTGGTCATATTAAGCCACTAACTGTTTTAGACTAATCTGTCACATCACTCAGGATTTTCCTACTATCTCATAATTTTAATATAACACTATCACCAATTAAAATTTTTTTAAAGAATTAAAACTGTTCTTAGAACTTTAGTACAGCGTCTCATCCAAATTTAAGAAGTTAAATCTCTAATACATTCTCATCAAGTGAATATCTAATCCATTTGAATAGTTTCAGTGATGGTAAACTTATTAACTTCTGAAGTAATCACTTCTGTGTGAGAAAATTCTGTTTATAGGAAAAAATTTCCCTAGTTTGAGTTGCATATATCTCTATATCTACCCATTTATCCATTCTGGAATTACCAAGCTTAACCCTATTCTCTCTTCTAAAGGGTTTTTTTTTGTTTTTTTTTTGCGGGAGGAGGGGGCTGTGTTGCAAGTCTTGCAGGATCTTCATTTCCCCACCAGGAATCGAACCTGGGCCCTGACAATGAAAGTGCTGAATCCTAACTATTGGACTGCCAGGGAATTCCTAAGGGCTGATTTTTTATTATTTCAAGATATCTATAGATTCTACCTCCAAACTATAATGTCTTTTCTTCACAAGTCAGTCATGCCTTAAAAGAAAATAAATTAAACTATCTTTGGAAAACTCAGCAGCAATGATCACTTATCAGACTTCAATATTCTATGTAAACTGTGATAGGCACTAGTTACAGTAACTCTATGACAGGGTAACTTGTGATGTTAGTTGAGAAAACATACATTAAAAAATCTAATATACAGAATGAAAGTCACAGGATATTTTGGGGCAAAAAAAAAAAAAAAGTATTTGAGACTTTTAAGAGTTCCAAACAGTGACAGAAAGAGACCACAGCCATTTTACAAATATACGGATTTTACCATGTTGAGATTTGATAACTTTTTGAGGTTTTTGTCCCCATATTTTAACATAAAGAAGACTCTGTATTAGCTAAATTAACTAGAAGAATTTTTAATGTAATTTCTAAGAAATTCTATTTTTTTGAAGTTTTATAACACCAACATCTTGTATCTATTATTTTTATTTATACTTTTTTCTCTGACTTGAATATTGAGTCAATTATGGAAAGCTTCCAAGAGGAAAGCCTCATATTAAAAACTTCTGACCCTGTTGTGCATTTTTAACTAACGAAACTGATTTTTTTCCTCTCCAGAAAGTGCTAGAATGTGGTTGATGGCGACCTCTACTGGTTTTCAGATAATGTAGCCAAACTTCAACAACTTCAGCAAATGGCAGCTGCACTTTGGGAGTTACTAGCATGAATTGAAAAGTAACTGTTTAGAAAAAATAACAGATCTCTTCTGACTTTGATGCAGTTCCAAATTCTATATTCAATCATTCTTTAGTTCAAGAAATGTGCTCTAGGTTTTTACCTCCACCTCCCACCTGTTTTACTTATTCCTGAGAATAAAAGAATAGTTCTTCTAGAATCAGGAAAACATAGATTTCAAAAACAATTCTTGATAGATTTTTACTCATTACAAAAGGAAGACAAGCTTGTTGTAAAACAAAAATTCAAACACTCATGAACTGATGGCCAGTAAAAAAGTGAGAGTCTCTTCATTAGCATTCCCCTTACTTTCAAGGATTCAGATTAATTTACTATGGGATTTTTTGGGGGTGGGAGGTGTGGATTACCTGGTTTGGGATTTTAGACTTAGTTTGTGTGGATGGATGATTCACACAAATTTAAGTGTACATTGTCTTCAGAGTAACAGGGTAGGGAGGGAATACTATACTCTCCTTTCTTGGCCTTTAAGAATTTAATACTCAAGAAGACTGCTCAAGGGCCTTGCTAGAGGGAAAATTTAACCAGTTCCTTCTCCTTAAAGTGTCAAGGTGCTAATACTAATTTCCAAACAGGTAGGAAAAAGAACTATGTGTTCTTGAATATAAGGATCTCAAATCAAGTTTTTCAAAAGTAGGTACAGAATAAGATTTGATTTTTAGAGTTTTCATTTTCAGTGGAAAGCTACTCCACCAGAATTAATAAAATTGAATTCTTTTAAAATAATTCCAAATCCCATTTAGAAATATCGCAACATCAAAAATCACTAAATAATACAATTTCTTAAAATTCTCTGCTTATAGGAGAATTTAATATTAAACATCCAACACAAATATAAGGACAATGCCAATAAACAAGCAATCTTAGTAGATTCTTGGAGTTCATGGTTTGGCTTGACCTGTTAAAAAAAGAGTATTAAAAAAAAAGTTCTATTCAGAATAAGTATTCTGTGCATGTAAGTTAGAAGTTTACTAGCATTTCAAGTTAAAATAATAGTCTTATATATTTAAAGATGGTTAAAATTCTAGCTATATCAGCTCCTTGAAAATGGAAATTTAAAAAATAAATAATATTCCAAGAAATTTATTGCATGGGTACAGAATAAAATATCAATCACCAATAAATGTAAACATTTACTAGAAGATTTAATCACTTTGTGCTAAATTACAGGAGTTTGCTGGATGTTGAAAGCTTTTGAATTAGATTTTAATGGTTGCTTAGGGTAGAGAACCAGCTCATTCTAATGAAGTGAATCAAGCTAGTGGTTTTCAACTGTGGGTTCGCAGACCAGCTCTGGTTTGCCACAATATTTTCCCTGGTCCACAATGAAATCAGAACATGAAGATAAACCAGGATGATTTTTCATGAAGCTAAGTACATTAATTTAAAGAACTGCACTTTAAATTCTGCATCTGAGCTATCACTTAGATCTATTATCTTTTTCATAAAAAATAAAATTAAAACTGATCTTATTTGGCAAAAGAAAAAGTTTCCAATACTCTGGTTCCCTCCTGCCTGAACTTTTTAAATTTATCTTTAAAACACCAAAGACTGTAGTCACTGCCTTGTCAGTCCTTTTTTAAAGTTTTGCAAAACAGTCATTTTACCCTAACATCTCAGCATGAAATTTCTGAACCAAGTTTCCTCAGGTCAGAATTGGCACAGCATTTTCAAAATTCTCTATTTAACAGTCAGAGCCAACATCACATGTGACTTATCATAATTTCAAAATATCATAGAGCTTCTGCATTTTGTGGAAAGATTCTTTTGCCTTGTGTTTTTTGAGAAACATGTGTGAAATCCACATATATATCAGTGGGATTTATCTTTCAGAATTGGGAAGATATGTTTTGCCAGTCATAAATGAACTGTAATCCCTGTAGACTCAAGTTTAATTCAGAAACACTCTCTCCAGAGCTGCTGAATTTGGCAATCCACAGTTTCTCCTCCATATGCTGTCCTTGGGGGATTTTACATACATTGTCCATAATGGTTTCTACTCAGGATGTCTGGAAAAGTAGATATTATGGTCACAGAAGGGCCATTAAAGGGAATTTGAAAACAGATCCATTAAGTTGAAGTATTCAATTGTAAGAGTCTTCAAGTTGGATGGACTACGTTAATTAATATTCAAGGAATAACTCCATCCACCCGCTGCTTATATCATAGCATCTAATTTCTCATGCTTGTATCGCTTACCAACCTAGTTTGGTAGTCTCCCTGGAGAGGGGAATATTAGCAGAACGCAGTGTGCGTTAAAAGAACAGCAGATAAATAACGAATTGTCCCTAAATGTGGGCCTCATTTCCATTCCATTCTGTTGTTCAGTGCCTTCACTGTTTTAAATAGCCATCTTTTTTTCATTAATTACATCAGCTCTGCTTTTGTTGTGTCTTGTTGGAAAAGAGAAAAGAAAGTTTCCATTATTTCCCTTCTAGACTGTGGAATGCAGCAGCTGTTGTGTTTGCAAACATCCAGCCATAGCTTAGAATCTCTGGTCAGTTTTTGAGAGGATTTAAAAATACTTTTCTGTATTTCTATGCTCACTTTCCCCAAATTTGTGAGTTTGTGCTTTTCTCTTCCTGCTCATCTTTTGTGAACTTACTCCCTTTTCCTCCACCTGGCTGATTTTCAAGCCTTGGAATCATTCTCAAGAGCAAAGAAAGTATCCCAAAGTTCTCTCAGCTTGGCTCTGTCTCAGCCCTACAACACCATTTCTGAAGGTTTTGTTTTAACTATGTTTCCTTTCCTTCTGTTTAAATGATTTTCAGGACACAGTCTCTCTTCTGCCACGCCTGTTGGACAGCATCACTGTGGTCCCTGTCATGGGGCACTTGGCAGAGGAGGAACTTGCAGTTTTACCTACAGCAGCTGCCTTTGCGGATGGGAATAACACAGTCAAAATGATTCCCTGAATGTGGACAGTACTTTGTGAGTTTTAAAAGTTCTTTCCCATCCAGTGACTCATCTGACCCCAACAAGGATCCCATGAAGCAAATAGTAGTAGTGTTCGTCACTCAGTTGTGTCCAACTCTTTGTGATCCCATGGGCTGTAGCCTGTCGGGCTCCTCTGTCCATGGGATTCTCCAGGCAAGAATACTGGAGTGGACTGCCATTCCCTTCTCCAGAGGGTCTTCCTGACCCAGGGATCAAACCTGGGTCTCCTGCATTGCAGGCAGATTCTTTACCTTTTGAGCTACAGGGAATACCCTACAAAGGATGGATGTTATTCCTCCCATTTGATAGATGAGAAGACATATGGCCCTAAGGACTTGTGGAATTGGACCAGCTAACTCTGAGCACTAGAAAAAACTGCAACGGGAACAAGAAAGTTGGCTTCTGTCTTTTCCCTGTGCTTTTCCTCAAGTCTTTTCTCATATATAAAATGAAAGACATACTATATGTTATGAGGAAAGAATGAAAGAATACAGGTAATTGCCCTTAGTAAGTCCTCAGTGAATGTTTATTGTGGTCCTTTGTCTTTAAATTGGAGAAGGAAATGGCAACCAACTCCCGTATTCTTGCTTGGAAAATACCATGGACAGAGGAGCCTGGTAGGCTATACAGTCCACGGGGTCGCAAAGAGTCAGACACGACTGAGTGGCTTCACTTCACTTTGACTGAAAAAGGATGATTGGAAATTGATGTTTGGTTCTAACTGCACAGCAGCAAACAATCCTCCTCCTCCTGCTCCCAGAAGGAAAACAAGACACGTAGGCTGACTCTTCTGCACAACACAGCCTGCTTACCCATCGCAGTATGATGCAGATGTGGGTAACAGATTCCGGATGTATAACCTATCTCACAATTGGTGGCACCAGTGGTAAAGAATCCGCCTGCCAATACACAAGACATATGACCCTGGGTCAGGAAGATCCCCTGGAGAAGGAAATGGCAACCCACTCCAGTATTCTTGCCTGGAGAATCCCACGGGCAGAGGAGCCTGGCAGGCTATGGTCCATAGGGTCACAGAGTCAGACAGGACTGAAATGACTTAGTATGCACACACAATTTACAAGTTGTATTACCATGGACTGGACAAAATTATTTTATCTCTCTGTGCCTCAGTTTTTCCTACCAATAAAATGGGGATATTGAGGCTTATCAAATAGGTGTGTGAGGGGAATAAATGTGTACAATAGGGATATTTCATTGAACGTTTTGACCAGGGCACCAAGGTATACTAGCTACAGATCTTCAAAATGCAAAATTATAACAAAAATGATCGACTCCTTTGAAGTTATGAGCTCTTTACCTGGGTCCTTCTCTCAGAGCAGTGACATAAAAAAACAAAAAGATTGGGATTTGGAGGTCTGTTAGGAGACTTTCTGAGATGAGAACAGCATTCTCACCTCCCCGTGGCGCCCAGCTCCCCATGTGGAGGAGCGTGCTGGCACAGACAGCCTGGTGAGAGGGGCTTCCCCGGAACCTCTCAAACTAATAGGTGTTCCTCAGCTCCAGGGGCTGCGGTCCACCTCAAGCCTGAGAAACTGAGAGCAGCTGATGACAACAGAGGCGAGAGCCGCCTCTGGGCAGTAACAGCACTCTCCCTGTATCAAGTTAAGTTACGTGACCCCTGGGGATTAGCTGTGGAAACTATGGCTGTGATTGTCTTTAAAGGGATCCCACCCTGAGGGCATGGTCTGCCAGGAAAAGATGGTAGGCACACGTGACTGTCATGGCTGGGGCAGGGACTCGGGCTCGGGTGGAGAGGCTCAGCCAAAGCTGGGGCCCAGACCATGATAAAGGAGTTCAGTGGCGGGGTCTGTCAGGGAGTCCCCAGAGATGGAAGGGCTCCCGTGAGAGAATGTGTCAGCATCAACCCCATCTCACCGCCACTCCCCCAACAGCCTCCTGAAGACAGGCGTGCATGCTGATGCTAAGTCGCTTCAGTCATGTCCGACTCTGTGTATCCCCATGGACTGTAGCCTGCCAGGCTCCTCTATTCATGGGATTCTCCAGGCAAGAATACTGGAGTGGGTTGCCATCTTCTCCACAGGCAGAGGTCTTATAAAAGTGTCTGTTAGTTCTCCAAAGAAGACATATAGATGACTAACAAACACATGAAAAGATGCTCAACATTACTCTTTTTCAGAGAAATGCAAATCAAAACCACAATGAGGTATCATCTCATGCCAGTCAGGATGGCTGCTATCCAAAAGTCTACAAGCAATAAATGCTGGAGAGGGTGTGGAGAAAAGGGAACCCTCTTACACTGTTGGTGGGAATGCAAACTAGTACAGCCACTATGGAGAACAGTGTGGAGATTCCTTAAAAAACTGGAAATAGACCTGCCATATGACCCAGCAATACCACTCCTGGGCATACACACCGAGGAAACCAGAATTGAAAGACATGTGTACCCCAATGTTCATCGCGGCACTGTTTATAATAGCCAGGACATGGAAGCAACCTAGATGCCCATTAGCAGACGAATGGAAAAGAAAGCTGTGGTACATATACACCATGGAATATTACTCAGCTATTCAAAAGAATGCATTTGAATAAGTTCTAAGGAGGTGGATGAAACTGGAGCCTATTATACAGAGTGAAGTAAGCCAGAAAGAAAAACACCAATACAGTATACTAACACATATATGTGGAATTTAGAAAGATGGTAACGATGATCTTATATGCGAGACAGTAAAAGAGACACAGATGTATAGAACAGTCTTTTGGGAGAAGGCGAGGGTGGGATGATTTGAGAGAATAGCATTGAAACATTTATATTATCATATGTGAAATGGATCGCCAGTCCAGGTTCGATGCATGAGACAGGGTGCTCGGGGCTGGAGCACTGGGAATGATCCTGAGGGATGGGATGGGGAGGGAGGTGGGAGGGGGGTTCAGGATGGGGAACATATGTACACTCATGGCTGACTCATGTCAATGTATGGCAAAAAACCACTACAATATTGTAAATTAACTAGCCTCCAACTAAAATAAATAAATTAAAAAAAAATAAAATAAATAAAAGTGTCTGTTAGGGAAAAGTCTCTTCTGCCCCCTGTTCCTCCTTCCACGAGCCTTCTTGTGCTTCTGGTGCCAACCAAAGGCAGGCAGACCAGGCAGACGTGGAGGCTGGAGAGTTTTCACTTTAAATGAAATTTAAACTCTGAGGACAGATAAGAAAACCTTCCTCAGTGATCAATGGAAAGAAATAGAGGAAAATAATAGAATGGGATAGACTAGATATCTCTTCAAGAAAATTAGAGATACCAAGGGAATATTCCATGCAAAGACGGGCTCAATAAATGAGAGAAATGATAGGGACCTAACAGATGCAGAAGATATTAAGAAGAGGTGGCAAGAATGCACAGAACTGTACAAAAAAGATCTTCATGACCCAGATAATCACAATGGTGTGATCACTCACCTAGAGCCAGACATCCTGGAATGTGAAGTCAAGTGGGCCTTAGAAAGCATCACTACGAACAAAGCTAGTGGAGGTGATGAATTCCAGTTGAGCTATTTCAAATCCTGAAAGATGACGCTGTGAAAGCGCTGCACTCAATATGCCAGCAAATTTGGAAAACTCAGCACTGGCCACAGGACTGGAAAAGGTCAGTTTTCATTCCAATCCCAAAGAAAGTCAATCCCAAAGAATGCTCAAACTACCACACAATTGTACTCATATCACACGCTAGTAAAGTAATGCTTAAAATTCTCCAAGCCAGGCTTCAGCAATACGTGAACTGTGAACTTCCAGATGGTCAAGCTGGTTTTAGAAAAGGCAGAGGAATCAGAGATCAAATTGACAACATCTGCTGGATCATTGAAAAAGCAAGAGAGTTCCAGAAAAACATCGACTTCTGCTTTATTGACTATGCTAAAGCATTTGATTGTGTGGATCACAATAAACTATGGAAAATTCTTAAGGAGGTGGGAATAACAGACCACCTGACCTGCCTCTTGAGAAACCTGTATGCAGGTCAGGAAGCAACAGTTAGAATTAGACATGGAACAACAGACTGTTTCCAAATAGGAAAAGGAGCACGTCAAGGCTGTATATTGTCAGCCTGCTTATTTAACTTATATACAGAATACATCATGAGAAACGCTGGGCTGGAAGAAGCATAAACTGGAATCAAGATTGCTGGGAGAAATATCAATAACCTCAGATATGCAGATGACACCACCCTTATGGCAGAAAGTGAAGTAGAACTAAAGAGCCTCTTGATGAAAGTGAAAGAGGACAGTGAAAAAGTTGGCTTAAAGCTCAACATTCAGAAAACTAAGATCATGGCATCTGGTCCCATCACTTCATGGGAAATAGATGGGGAAACGGTGGAAACAGTGTCAGACTTTATTTTTGGGGGCTCCAAAATGACTGCAGATGGTGATTGCAGCCACGAAATTAAAAGATGCTTGCTTGTTGGAAGGAAAGTTATGACCAACCTGGATAGCATATTAAAAAGCAGACATTATTTGCCAACAAAGGTCCATCTGGTCAAGGCTATGGTTTTTCCAGTGGTCATGTATGGATGTGAGAGTTGGACTGTAAAGAAAGCTGAGCACCAAAGAATTGATGCTTTTGAACTGTGGTGTTGGAGAAGACTCTTGAGAGTTCCTTGGACTGCAAGGAGATCCAACCAGTCCATCCTAAAGGAGATCAGTCCTGGGTGTTCATTGGAAGGACTGATGCTGAAGCTGAAACTCCAATACTTTGGCCATCTGATGCGAAGAGCTGACTCATTGGAAAAGACCCTGATTCTGGGAAAGATTAAGGGCAGGAGGAGAAGGGGATGACAGAGGATGAGATGGTTGGATGGCATCATCGACTCGATGGACATGGGTTTGGGTGGACTCCGGGAGTTGGTGATGGACAGGGAGTCCTGGCATGCTGCAGTTCATGGGGTCCCAAAGAGTTGGAGATGACTGAGTGACTGAACTAGAACTGGACTGGAAACTCTGAGGATAACACAATAATGGATGTCTTAAGTCACAAATTCAGTTGTGCTTATGATTTGAAGTGAATGTACTACCATTAATTAAATTTAACCTGTAAAGTCACAGGCTGGGCCAAGATGCTCTCCAAACAGGGAAAGGAACAGCCCTGCTGAGCAGGACTAAACGGAGAGAGAGACAAAAACTAGGTTATTTTGTAATTAAGCCCAAAGGCGTCTGATTAAGATGAGTTAGGTATAAAACATAGTACTTTCACCAAGCTATTAGCATTCTTTTTTCTTTGCTCTGAAAGTATGTTTTCTTATCTGAAAAGTAAACAACTTGAATGCAAAAGAGTATTAAGAAGAAAAGTTTAAACATTTAAAATCTCTCACCCAACAGAATTCAAAGAGAGCCATCATTACTTCCAGTGGTGAGCAGCTCACTAACTTACTAAACTACTAGAAATGTACAGATGTTAGTAAGTTTGTTCTTATATAAAACAAAATCCATATTCAGGTAATTTCTATACATTTGCTTACATTTTATCCCTTAGAGGAATACAGATCATGTTTAGCTGAAATTCTGTGGTTTTAAGGTTTTTTTCTGCCTTCCCCATAATATTAGGAGAGAGTTACAGCTTCCCTTTTTCATTATTTTCAGCCTAAATATTAATGTTTCCCCCAATTCTTTTTCATATAATGTAGCTCACTTCTCATCTTCATCTCACTTCTTTGAGGGGTTCCCGGGTTGGTCAATTTCCCTTCTCCTGAACGGAACAGGAGGCTGGGTGTAACCTAAGGGCAGAGCTACTTTATAGCTGTCATATAACATGTACTTAGGTTTGTGGTCAACTCAAACTTCTCAAGTTATTTTCTCAGGAAATATCCCCACAAGTCAAGCCCTCTTTATTCTGTATTCAATGTAGCTGGTTATTAAAAAGTGAAGCCAAAAAAATTAAAAAAGGACCTTTGTTATACTCCATTTTGTGGGGTTTATCCTAGTGTTCCAGGCTTCTGAAAATACTTAGAATCTCTCTTCTGATTCAGACTGATTTTTCAGAAATTATTTTTTCTCTATCCCAGCTTTAGCCATCTGGTAGTTTCTAAGCATTTTTTAAAATCCGCACTTATGGCATCAATTAAAAAAAAAATTGAGGATGACTATTTCCCAAAGAGCATTCTTGGGTGTGGAGATCCTTGTGTATACTCAATGCATTTTGCCAGGACACATATTCCAGAGTGGAATTACTGGGTGTTAAAATGCAAGCATTTTCATTTGTATAGATGTTGGTAAATTGTACACTTTTAAGATAAATTAAATACAGTTTGGTTGCAATTAACTTTCTTTATAAGTGGGAGCTGCTGTTCATGAAGTCACTGTTTACCCTGACTGTGTGTAACACTGGCCTGTGGCAATGACGCTGAGTGTGCAGGGCTGGCCGAGCCAAAGGCACGCTGCAGATTCCCGTGAAGGCAGCAGCGATGATCTCATCTCACTGGCTTGTAGCACGACTTTGGTCTGGTCCGACCTTGTTTCTGTCCACATTCTAAGCCTGGCTGTCTGGTTTTATGGTGCTTCTATGAGTTAACTTTGTTCATTTGACCAAACTCCATTTCTGCTTAAAAGAAGGCCAGAATTATTTTCTGTTGCTAAGAGGGTATTGCAACCCTCTTCCTAATGCAACTTGAATGCTCACTTCCATTTCTTTCCCCAGCAGCTTCAGAGTAAGATCTCACTCCTCTGTTAATATACATATTCATACATGTACGGGCACTTCCACAAACTGAATAACCACTATCCCCAATGAGATGCATTCTGTTTTTTCCTTTGACTATCCAGGCTGCTTCTTCAGCTAGGAAATTCAGTAGAATGAGGTTTTCCAGTCTTCCCAAGCTCTGTATGCTTTCTTCTCTGCTTTTTCACTCTGCTGTTTGTTTCATTTAGATTTTGTTCCATGTTTATTTCTCACACACTCAACAAAATAAAATCCAGAAACAAAGAAATGGTATCTATCAGAGGCAGTTAAAATTAGCAAATTGAACATGATCAATATTTGGAGGAGAAAGTTGCATGTGGATGAAAAATACAATGTAGTTTATTTCCTGTTGGAAGTGAGTATTTTCAGCACCACGTGTAAACGACAAGTTACAAAAGTCAAATAAGATTCACAAAAGTCAAACAAGAGTATGCATTGCATGTCTGTTGTCCTGCCTGCCTCAAGCTCCATTCTGCTCCTTTAGTTTGTTCTGCAGATTTATACTCTAATCCACTGATTGTGTATCTTACAATTTGCTTCTCACAGGACAATTTTATTTCCTTTACTTGATAATTTATAGGAAAAGGAATGTCATTTTTGGTATGCAATAACATTTTAGTAGGAGTATTTTACACAAACATTAAAAATTGGTCAAATTGGAAGTCTCTCCAAAAATTCTGGTCACCAATTCTAATGTGTGTGTGTGTGTGTGTGTGGTGGGGGGCAGTTCTAACAAAGAATTCTCTGACACCAGCTTTGGGGCCTACAATTCCACTCAATTCTGACCTTCCCTGGAGAACAGCATGAGCTCCTACAGATTAGGGGCTCAGTCCTACAAAACCACCTTCTCCCACATCAGATGCTCATCACAAGCCCAGGTGTTAACTGTGCTTCTGGCCAACGAGCTAGAGATTGGAGATTCTAACTAGCATCTCACAGAACCAAGAAAAACAATTCACCCACTAGACTTTGCGTGTGTGTTTAGTCACTCAGTCATGTCCGACTCTTTGTGACCCCATTGACTGTAGCCCTCCAGGCTCGCCTGTCCATGGGATTATCCAGGCAGGAATACTAGAGTGGGCTGCCATTCCCTTCTCCAGGGGATCTTCCCAACCCGGGATCAAACCTGTGTCTCCTCTAATGCAGGCAGATTCTTTACTGCCTGAGGCACCAGGGAAGCCTTTCACTAGATTATTGGTTTATAATAAAAAGGTAGAGCTAAGGATCAGCCAGGTAGATGACAGCATTGGGAAAGGTGCGGGGAGATGGTGTGGAGCTTCCACGCCCTCTCTCAGTACCTCACTCTCTCCAAACCTCCAAGTGTTCCCCAACCCAGAAGCTCTCCAAACCCTGTCTTCACTGTTTTTAAGAAGGCTTTAGATTGATCAAATCATTGGCCATTGGTGATTGATTGGCCCTCCAGTCCCTCTCCTCTCCCCTCCCCAGAGGTAGGGTTGGATTGAAATCAATGCTCTAATCACTTCGTTGGTTCCCCAGGCAGCCAACCGCATCCTTAAGTGCTTACAGAAGGGACCAGGGACCGTATTAACATAAACTCACGTGTGGTTGAAAGGGGGCTATCAGGGATATTAAGACACCTGGAGAAGTCCCTGGTGGTCCAGTGGTTGAGAATTTGCTTTACAATTCAGGGGACTTAGGTTCCATCCCTGGTCAGGGAGGGAACTGGGATCGCATATGCCACAGAGCAACTAGGCCTGCGAACAGCAACTACTGAGCCTCTGAGTCTGGAGCTGCATGCCGCAACTACCGAAGATTGCGTGCAGCAGCAAAAGATTCCGCAGGGCCCAGTGAACATCTCATATGCCTCAGCTAAGACTTGATGCAGCCAAACTAATAAAAAGTAAATAAATATGCATCTAAAAAGTATAGCTTCCAAAAAAAAAGGGGGGGGGATATTAAGACACCTTTATCACTCTTATCACTTAAGACATTCAAGGGTTTTTGGAGCTCTGTGCCAGAAATAGAGATGAAGATCAAACATGTATTTAATCACAATACCACATTCTTGTTAGGTTCCAATCACTTGTATCTAAAAACACTGAATCTCAGCATTAAGCTACAAAATGAAAAAAGAACGGTGTCTCAGACTAGAGCCCTGGTGTCTGCACTATCCACAGGCTTCTGAACAAAGCCGTCTAGTCAGAATGGCTGAGGGTGAGCCTCTGGCATCTAGCTTTTTACAGACCCTCAAGTCATTTCAATGCATCGCCTCTGAGTGACCAAGGAGGTTAATAACAAACCCGGTGGTGGACTTCTGGCATTGCTGGTCTGGGTCCCTCCTCCCGCCGGCTGCAGCCGTCTTCATTTCCTCCTGGGTCCTCAGGCTCCTCCAGGTACAGCCAGGCAGAGTTCAAAGGGGGTGGACCCCAGGCTGCGCGACCCGGGGGAAGATAGCTAACTCAGGTTTAGCTAGTTCATAGTGATGGTGGCGGGGGCAGTATCTGACCCCAGAAAGCCCTGCATGACTGATTGCAACCCTTTCGTAGTTACAGCTGTGGGTGAAGAGAGACGCATTCTTCTCATCGGGATTTCATTGGGATCGTGCGCCCAAATCACTAGGGCTGGCTAGTGCCCGAGAGCTGTTAGGTCGGCCTGAGGGCTGGGAGCACATAGAGGGTGCTGAGTTGAGAATAAAGTCCATTCAGGGGAAAGCTGGACAAGAGTGGGCAGGAAGGGACAGCGGGAGCACGAGAGAGAGTGAGCGCAAGAGCCACAGTATTGTGTTAGTATTTGAGCCCCCGAGTCCATCTGTGTCTGAACTAGGTTAGTCCTAGGAGCTTTCATAGCCATAATATGTCTTAGTCTGCTGAGGCTGCCATAACAAAATACATACCATATACTAGGTGACCTAAACAATAGAAGCTTATTTCTTACAGTTATGGAGGCTGGGAAATAGGTGCGGTGCCAGCAAAGGTGTCACTCAAAGGCTTTTTCTCTTGGTTTACAGGCAGCCTCTATGCTGGGGTGTGGGGAGTGTGTGTGTGTCTGTGTAGAAGGAGGAGGAGAAGCGGGGAAGGAGAGAAAGAGAAAAAGAGAAAAAGAAAGGTCTCTGTTGTCTCTTATTGTAAGGACACTAATCGTATCATACCAGAAACCCACCCTTATGATCTTATTTAACCTTAATTACCTCTTTAAGGGCCCCATCTCCAAATATAGTCACACTGGGCTTCCACATATGAGCTTTGTGGATATAAAATTCAGTCCAAATCATGATACAATAAATTCCCTCTCCTTTTTTCTGAAGGCGTTGGGTTGGATTTTCAGTCAATATGACAGAATTCCAAATGCTACATAGCCACTGCTGTTGACGTCAGCACTTAACTCATTCCATTTCTGTTCTTATGAGTCTGTCTGCCTTCCTAAGCAGCCCAGTGCTGGGGGTAACAAAACCTTTAGGACAGAAGGGGCCATCTAGTGTGGTGGTTCAAAGCATGGACTTGGAGTCTGACGGCCTGGGTTTGAATTCCAGCTCTATTATTCATTTGATTTCCCTCTGAGTGAGTGAACTCACCTGTAAATGGTTCAGATGATCTGGAATGATTGAGGATTTGATGTGTTACTCTTCATGAGGTCCCTAGAACAGTGCCTGGCACTGTGCTGCAATGATGTTTGTTAAATACATACGTAGACTCCGAGTTCAGGGCTGGGCAGCCCCTCCATGCTCTCCCAAGCCATGGCCGAGACTGACCAGGGCCAGTGCCCCTGGGCGGTGGCGTCAGACTGACATGGCCCAGACGCAGCTGCGGCCGGCGGGCAGCCCGCTGAGGCAATAATTCACTGTGGCCAGAGAGGAGTCCGGCGGTGGGGGCATCGCAGGCCTTTCTCACCACCCCCTCACTTGCTGACCCCACCCGAAAGACTGAGAGGAAACACGGCCACCCCGCTGTGCCGATGTTCCTGATCCCTGGAGCAACAGCGGCTGCTGCCTAACCTGGAAAACAGCAGAGTAGAAAGATGTGCACTCATCTTCTCCTGTGAGAACTCCAAAACGACAACGCGCTGCTGAACAACCATCGACCGGAGGATGTTGGATCCCACCAAAAAGAGATACCCCACGTCCAAGGGCAAAGGAGAAGCTCCAGGAAGATGGTATGAGGGGCAAAATCACGTTTAGAATCAAACCCCTTACCCTCCAGAGACACTCAGAGGGTTCAAACAAACCTAGTGCACACCAGGACCCAGAGACCCCACAGAGACTGAGCCAGAACTGTGTTTGAGTGTCTCCTGCAGAGGTACGGGTCAGCAGTGGATTCCTGTGGGGGCAGGGGCTCTGGGTGCAGCAGACCTGGGTATGGCATAAGCCCTCTCAGAGGAGGTCGCCATTAACCCCATCATAGAGCCACCAGAACTTACATAGGACTGGGGAAACAGACTCTTGGAGGGCACAAACAGAACCTTGTGCACCAGGATCCAGGAGAAAGGAGTAGTGACCCCCACAAGAGACTGACCCGGACTTGCCCAGGAGTGACCAGGAGTCTCTGGTGGGGGCGTGGGTCAGCGGTGGCCTGCTGCAGGGTCGGGGCACTGAGTGTAGCAGTGCATGCATGGGACCCTTTGAAGGAGGTCGCCATTATCTTCATTACCTCCACCATAGTTTGGTAATGCTGTTCCCTCCCTGTTATTTGCTGCACCCATCACCAGAAAATCGGATTAAAGATGTACTGAGCATGGCCCCGCCCATTAGAACAAGACCCAGTTTCCCCCTCAGTTAGTCTCTCCCATCAGGAAGCTTCCATAAGCCTCTTACTCTCCATCAGAGGGCAGACAGAATGAAAACCATAGTCACAGAAGACTAAACAATCTGATCACATGGACCACAGCCTTGTCTAACTCAATGAAACTATGAGCCATGCTGTGTAGGGCCAACCAAGAAGGACAGGTCATGGTGGAGAGTTCTGACAAAACATGGCTCACTGGAGAAGGGAATGGCAAACCACTGCAGTTTTCTTGCCTTGAGAACCCCATGAACAGTATGAAAAGGCAAAAAGATAGGATACTGAAAGAGGAACTCCCCAGGTTGGAAGGTGCCCAATATGCTACTGGAGATCAGTGGAAAATAACTCCAGAAAGAACGAAGAGATGGAGCCAAAGCAAAAACAACTCCCAGTTGTGGATGTGACTGGTGATAAAAGCAAGGTTTGACGCTATAAAGAACAATATTGCATAGGAACCTGGGATGTTAGGTCCATGAATCAAGGCAAATTGGAAGTGGTCAAACAGGAGATGGCAAGAGTGAACATCGACATTTTAGGAATCAGTGAACTAAAATGGACAGGAATGGGTGGATTTAACTCAGATGACCATTATATCTACTACTGTGGGCAGGAATCCCTTAGAAGAAATGTAGTAGCCATCATAGTCAACAAAAGAGTCCAAAATGCAGTACCTGGATGCAATCTCAAAAATGACAGAATGAACTCTGTTCGTTTCCAAGGTAAAGCATTCAATATCACAGTAATCCAAGTCTCTGCCCTGATCAGTAATGCTGAAGAAGCCGAAGTTGACAGTTCTATGAAGACCTACAAGACCTTCTAGAACTAACACCCAAAAAAGATATCCTTTTCATTACAGGGAACTGGGATGCAAAAGTAGGAAGTCAAGAGTTACCTGGAGTAACAGGCAAATTTGGCCTTGGAGTACAAAATGAAGCAGGTCTAAGGCTAACAGAATTTTGCCAAGTGAATGCACTGGTCATAGCAAACACCCTCTTCCAACAACATAAGAGAAGACTCTACATATGGACATCATCAGATGATCAATACCGAAATCAGACTGATTACACTCTTTGCAGCCAAAGATAGAGAAGCTCTATACAGTCAGCAAAAACAAGACGGGGAGCTAACTGTGGCTCAGATCAGTTCAGTTCAGTTCAGTTGCTCAGTCCTGTCCAACTCTTTGCGACCCCAAGAACCGCAGCACGCCAGGCCTCCCTGTCCATCACCAACTCCTGGAGTTCACTCAAACTCATGTCCATTGAGTCGGTGATGCCATCCAGCCATCCCATCCTCTGCCATTCCCTTCTCCTTCTGCCCTCAATCTTCCCCAGCATCAGGGTCTTTTCAAATGAGTCAGCTCTTCACATCACGTGGCTAAAGGATTGGAGTTTCAGCTTAAACATCAGTCCTTCCAATGAACACCCAGGACTGATCTCCTTTAGGATGGATTAGTTGGATCTCCTCACGGTCCAAGGGACCCTCAAGAGTCTTCTCCAACACCACAGTTCATCAATTCTTCAGTGCTCAGCTTTCTTTTTAGTCCAACTCTCATATTCATACATGACTACTGGAAAAACCATAGCATTGACTAGACGGACCTTTGTTGACAATGTAATGTCTCTTCTTTTTAATATGCTGTCTAGGTTGGTCATAACTTTCCTTCCAAGGAGTAAGTATCTTTTAATTTCATGGCTGCAATCACCATCTACAGTGATTTTGGAGCCCAAGAAAATAAAGTCAGCCACTGTTTCCCCATCTATTTGACATGAAGTGATGGGACCGGATGCCATGATCTTAGTTTTCTGAATGTTGAGCTTTAAGCCTACTTTTTCACTCTCTTCTTTCACTTTCATCAAGAGGCTCTTTAGTTCTTTGCTTTCTGCCGTAAGGGTGGTGTCATCTGCATATCTGAGGTTATTGATATTTCTCCCGGCAATCTTGATTCCAGCTTGTGCTTCTTCCAGCACAATGTTTCTCATGATGTACTCTGCATATAAGTTCATGAACTCCTTATTGCCACATTCAGACTTAAATTGAAGAAAGTAGGGAAAACCACTAGACCATTCAGGTATGAACTAAATCAAATTCCTTATGATAATACTGTGGAAGTGACAAACAGATTCAAGGGATTAGATCTGAAAGACAAGTGCCTGAAGAACTACGGACAGAAGTCTGTAACACTGTACAAGAGGCAGTGATCAAGACCATCCCCAAGAAAAAGAAATGCAAAAAAGCAAAATGTTTGTCTGAGGATGGCTTACAAATAGCTGTGAATAGAAGAGAAGTGAAAGGCAAAGAAAAAAAAGGAAAGATATTCCCATTTGAATACAGAGTTGCAAAGAATAGCAAGGAGAGATAAGAAAGACTTCTTCAGTGTTCAGTGCAAAGAAATAGAGGAAAACAATAGAATGGGAAAGACTAGAGATCTCTTCAAGAAAATTAGAGATATTAAGGGAACATTTCATGCAAAGATGGGCAAAATAAAGGACAGAAATGGTACGGACCTAACAGAAGCTGAAGATATTAAGAAGAGGTGGCAAGAATACACAGAAAAACTATACAAAAAAGATCTTCATGACCCACATAACCACGATGGTGTGATCACTCACCTAAAGCCAGACATCCTGGAATGCAAAGTCAAGTGGGCCTTAGGAAGCATCACTACAAATGAAGCTAGTGGAGGTGATGGAATTTCAGGTGCGCTATTTCAAATCCTAAAAGATGATGCTTTAAAGTGCCACACTCAATGTGCTAGCAAATTTGGAAACTCTGCATTGGCCACGGGACTGGAAAAGATCAGTTGTCATTCCAATTCCAAAGAAAGGCAATGCCAAAGAATGTTCAAACTACTGCACAATTGCAATCATCTCACACGCTATTAAAGTGATGCTCAAAATTCCCCATGCCAGGCTTCAAAAGTATGTGAACCATGAACTTTCAGATGTTCAAGCTGGGTTTAGAAAAGGCAGAGGAAGCAGAGATCAAATTGCCAACATCTGTCGGATCATCAAGAAAGCAAGAGAGTTCCAGAAAAACATCTATTTCTGCTTTATTGACTATGCCAAAGCCTTTGACTGTGTGGATCACAATAAACTGTAGAAATTCTGAAAGAGATGGGAATAACAGACCACCTGCCCTGTCTCCCGAGAAATCTGTATGCAGGTCAAGAAGCAGTAATTAGAACTGGACATGGAAGGACAGATTGGTTCCAAACAGTGAAAGGAGTATGTCAAGGCTGTATATTGTCACCCTGCTTATTTAACTTATATGCAGAGCACATCATGTGAAATGCTGGGCTGGAGGAAGCATAAGCTGGAATCAAGATTACTGGGAAAAATATCAATAATCTCAGATATGCAGATGATACCACCTTTATGGCAGAAATCAAAGAACTAAAGAGCCTCTTGATGAAAATGAAAGAGTAGAGTGAAAAAGTTGGCTTAAAACTCAACATTCAGAAAACTAAGATCCTGGCATCCAGTCCCATCATTTCATGGCAAATAGATGGGAAAACAATGGAAACAGTGGCTGACTTTATTTTCTTGGGCTCCAAAATCACTGCGGATGGTGATTACAGCAATGAAATTAAAAGATGCTTGCTCCTTGGAAGAAAAACCAACCCAGACAGCATATTAAAAAGCAGAGACATTACTTTGCCAACCATGGTCCATCTAGTCAAAGGTATGGTTTTTCCAGTAGTCATGTATGTACGTGAGAGTTGGACTGTAAGGAAAGCTGAGTGCTGAAGAATTGATACTTTTCAATTGTGGTGTTGGAAAAGACTCTTGATAGTCCCTTGGACTGCAAGGAGATCCAACCAGTCCATGGTAAAGGAAATCAGTCCTGAAGATTCATTGGAAGAACAGATGCTGAAGCTGAAACTCCAAATCTTTGGCCACCTATGTGAAGAATTAACTCATTGGAAAAGACCCTGATGCTGGGAAAGATTGAAGGCAGGAGGAGAAGGGGACAACAGAAGATGAGATGATTGGATGGCATCACCGACCTGATGGACATGAGTTTGAGCAAGCTCCGGGAGTTGATGATAAGGCAAGACTGGTGTGCTGTGGTTCATGGGGTCACAAAGAGTCGGACACGACTGAGCAACTATCTGAAGACCTGAATTAAATCTCTGTGCATTTATTTTTGTGTGACTACATGTCTTCTCACTTTTCTGAGCTGATCCCTTTGTGTGATAACACATATACATTTTCTAGTACAGGTTCGGACACAGTAAACATTCAATAAATGGTATGAGAACAAATAGATAAATTGTAATTAGAGAAAGAAGTTCACATTTATATGTTGAAATTTTCACTCTGAGCTGAGTATATTTAATTTGGAACTCCTCCATAGAGTAGATTCATCTAGTTTTCTCTCTTAACTTCAGAAAGCATGATATCTAATGCTCCATGAAATTATATGAAAATGACATTTGTGTCCAAAAGAGACAGAATAATTTAGATGAGCATTTGGTAGTGGTGTTTTCCATAGTTCTTAAGAAATCTGTTGTTGAAAAAATAACATGGCAAAGTGGAAGTCTAACAGGAGCTGTGTAATCAGCAATTATTTAGATGGATTACTTTTCGAAGAAACTTACTGTAATGGAACAAACAGCTGCCTATTAAAAATAAAGACCACAGAAACAGAATGATTTGCCTCTTCTGACTTATTTAGCCAAAGCAGGAGTTTGTTCAAAGTCAGGGTTCTACTTGACTTTAGATGAGATTTATATCATGGAATTCCACATCAAAAGTTCTCCTGAACTGTTGACTTCAGCTGGCAAAGGAAGATGATAATTGTGCAATTTTGCAGCCAGATTCACATTATTAAATTTTTCCACTTTCTCCAAGTTGGTGAGTCTCAGAAGCAGATGTCTCTTTCTTATCAGGGAAACTGGATTCCTATCCTAAACAAACAGGCTATGAAGGTTTATTCCAGTTTTTTGTTTCCATTTTTTCACTTATTTTTTTTTCTATTTTAAAATCAGTCCTACAAAAAGTCAAACAGTAAAGATATGTTTAAAGGAGAAGTTAAATGTCTTTCATCCTACACTTCCCTCTCTAGTATTATTTGCCTGAGATTAACCAATGTCCTCAGTGTATTTCCCTTTTTTAATAAAAGTGGAATCATGTTGTATACATTACTGTCTCTTGCTATTTTTTTTGCTTGTTAGTATGTGCTTAACATTCCTTCTCCAGGGCAGTACATGTAGCCGTAACACATTCTTTACATAGTGGCATAAAATTTCAAGTAACCATCACCAGATTTAAATTTTTTTCAGATTTTTTTTTTTGGTCATCACAAGAATGTGTCAGTAAGTATGCACATGTTCTGATGTTGACAAAAAACACAAAGTGAGATTTTTCTAATGTGCAGTGATATTAGGGTAATTTCAAGATGAAACCATATCCCTCCAACACACTAAAAGGAAATAATGACCTTTGTTGGACGGAGTACTTTGAAGAAAAAAAAGAACGTAAGGAATACCTTTAAATAATTGAGGTTCACAAGTGATCCCATTTACTTCTGCAATGTGGTGCCTGTTGTATTCAGTCTCTGTAAATCATTTCTATCTCTATGAAGAGGGTTGTGAGTTCTCCATACTCATTGGAAGGCCTTGGGTAGTTTCCCAAAGTATGATTCCTAGAGGCACACTGGTGGGGATCACACACATGTTCACCGTAAAGATTCCAGAGCCCATGACTCGGAGTTTTACTTAGTGGGTTTGGAGTGGGGCCCCAGAAGCATCACATTTCAACCAAAAATTCCCAGGTGGAATTTCCGGCTGAAAGTACTGGAGTTTGTGAGCTTCAGACTAGATCAGGGGTCAGCCAAACCTGACCTTCCACCTGTTTTTATGGTCCATAAGCTAAGATTGGGTTTTACATTATAAATGGTTGAAAAACAACAGAAGAATAATATTTCATGATATGTGAAAATGAAATGCTATTCAAATTTCAGTGTCCATAAATAAAGATATTGGGACGCAGCCACACCCATTCATCTGGATCTATGGCAGCTTTTGTGCTACAACAGCAGAGTTAAGTAGTTGCCACAGAAACCGTATGGCCACAGAGCCAAAATATTTACAGTCTGGCCCTCTGCAGAAAAAGTCTGCCAGCCAGATGATCTCTAAGGCCCCTATCATTTCTGAATGCATGCTATTCGTTGTCTTATTTACATTCTTCAATACACAAATACATGGCCAAACCCTAAAGCCGATGTGGACCCCAGGAGGTACAGAGTAGGCAGCGTGAAGACCAGACTCCAGGATGAGTTATAAATTAGGAGACAACGTGACTCATATATGATAAATTATACAGCAGTACAATGGGAAAGTGAGTAACAACTGTACCAGCTAATCCTTCTGGGCCACATTGTTTGTACTGGGCTCTGTTGCCAGTGATTCCCACACACTGGCTCATAGAGTCCTTGCAACATCTCTGTGATGTAAGAGTTCTTTTTATCTTCCTTTTACAATGGAAGAAACTGAGGCCTAGAGAGGTTAGGTAACTGGCCTAAGCAGACATTATTATAAGTAGCAGAGTGGGATTTGCACTGGGGCAGTCTAGCTGTAGTATCTAGGCATAAACCTACAAAGCTATCTTGTTGTTTAGTTGCTCAGTCATGTTCAATTCTTTGCAACCCCATGGACTGTAGCCCAACAGGTTTCTCTGTCCATGGGATTTTCCAGGCAAGAATACCGGAGCAGGTTGCCATTCCCTCCTCCACGGCGTCTTCTCGACCCAGGGACTGAACCCGTGTCTCCTGCTTTGCAGGCAGACTCTCTACCACCGAACCGCCTGGGAAGCCCACAGAGCCATTACTGCAAGTGGTAAGGTAGAAGCGATTTAAAGGTAAAAGTCACTGTTTGGACTTGTATCTCAATTCCAATTTGAGAGTTGGGATAGTGGGTGGCTATGCTCTGGTGAACATGACCTCACCTTTTTACCCAAGGTCACAAGCTCAAATATCCTCAGGGCCAGTTGTGGACATCACTGAGCGAGGAGCACTGCCTTCTCAAGCACAGCTCCTTTTCCTGCTTTGAAGAGCGCGATGGAAAGAGAGCCTTTGCACCGTAGGAAAGCAGCTGAGTAAGGAGCGGTGGCAGCTGGTAGTTGCAGGGCAGGGAAACAGCCGTGCGGGGCGGGGAAACAGCCGTGCGGGGCGGGGAAACAGCCGTGCGGGGCGGCCCTGTGTGGCAGGAGAGGATACGCCCCACTGAAAAAGAGCCCTCTAGCTTTGCACTGACTTGGAGAAATGAGGGCAATTCAGATTCCAGGAGTGTGATCTCCCAACATGTAAGAGTTAAGCAGTTAATTCCAATATTAAAAACCAACAAACAAAACATTCTCTCTGGGCCAAGCAAAATAAGACTTCAAGCCACCAGTGTGGGACCCATGCTTTAATAATTTTCTCTTTGGGCTAAATCATCTCAATGCCAAACTTTACAAATGGATCTGCAGGCTTGGACCTTTAATCAGAGCATGGCCGCCCACTTGAACAGTGCCAAGTTTTCCAGTCATCTGTAGTTGATGAGAGCTACAAAGTTACCTCCAGAAGTCAGAGTCCTACCTGGCAGATAGTTATGGTGTGATCAAGCCTAATGCCCTCCTTCATGTACAAGAAATGTCAGCTTCATATTAAAGTAGAGAATCTTTACTGGGACTGGCAGCACTGATAAGTGCTTTTCCTTAATGGAAAAGCATATTTTCATAGCTTTTCCAGGAATATCTTGCTGCTTTTAATAGAACCATGATCCATTCCCTTAGTTAATCTTCAATCACACAATACTTATTTCATTGAACATAATGGCTCATGCCCATTCACTAATGGGCCCCAAACAAAAGACCTTTTTTGAAATTTGAAAGTGCTCCAGAGTAGAGTACACAACGAGGAAAAGAACAAAACAGAAAAATGCTATTCAGTTGAAGCAAAAAAATAATGCTCAGAGTACTGTAAACTTGGGTGAAAAATCACTGTAATAAAATAATTTAAAAACATTCATCATTCTGACAATATGAAATAGTATTTAAATTGTTCAGACATTTTACTAAAAATCTACCTAAAGAACTTCCAGATCCCATAAGAAATCATTTTTTATAAAACAATATTTTAAAAGATTTTCCATGAGATTCTATACAGAAAAAAATAGTGCCTTAAATGGAATGTAAAAATCAATCAAAATTTATTGCTCAAATTTGACGTTTATGTGTTTTATGTGTTCCGGTTGGAGTTCATGGACTCTGCACAAAGTAAGCATTATTTTTAATATTTTCATTTACTTTAACATTGATATATAGTGTCATAAATAAAGGACAAGTTGTCTTCAGAGGCCTGCCTAGGAGTTTGGAGTATGAAAAACATGGCACTTCGGCACTCAAAAACAATTGTCAAATAAAAGCTAAAGGATTACATAGAAGCACAAACAGGACACTGAATTAAGAAATGTGAAACTTAACATCAATTAAAAAAATTAACAAAACACTTAATACAAAGTGGTATCCTGGATGAGATCATGAAACAAAAAGGCATTAGTGGAAAACTACTGAAATGTGAATCAAGTCTGGAGTTAATATAATGTGTCAACGTTGGCTTCCTAGTTTTGACAAATGCATGGTGTGAATGTACGATATTAACATTCGAAGAAACTGGGTGAGAGGCAAATGGGGACTTCATTTCTGTAAACCTAAAACTAGTCCAAAATAAAAAGCTTATTTGAAAAAGCACACACACAAAACAATCGCTAGGAGTGTTAATCTGTGCCCTTAAAGCAAACAGCAGAGGAGGGTCGGCCGATAAAACCGACACGGCAGCGGTGCCATCTGTCACGTGTGGTCGCGTGGTTGCTGTGTGTGTGTGCCAGGGCAAGGTGGGGATGTGTGAACACAGGTGATGTACTTCCATCTCTCCCTCGGCTGACGGTCTGCTACTCAATGTGTGAAAGGACAGAAACGAAAGTGAGGAGTGAGTTCCTAAATATTCTATTAACAAAAATATTAATTATATTTACATAAACATTAGGAATTCCTATGGTAAAAAGACAGGTCGTGGGAACTAGATAATTTTCAAATTTGGCTCTTTTAGTATTTTTTTTTTTTTGAAGTTTTATGTCTCTTGGTTGTCTCTTTAAATATATACCAACGAAAATGGTTATAGTTTGTTTCCAGACCCTATAAAACACAGTTATATTCATTTCTATCCCTTCACCAAAAAAGCGACATTGTCACAGGTTTCCCTTTAGCTGTACTGAACAGAGGCATTAATGAGGTGGAGCAGACATATATCAGCATGCTAAAATAACTTGAATAGGTCTGCTTTGGGGCAGGATGTAGTAGGTCACGGCAAGCCAACACTTTTATTGCAACCACCAAAGAAAAAAAAAGGGCAAATAAACTACCAGAAAAGCACATATTTAAAATATATTAGAAAGTAAGAGAATGGAATAAACAAAAATTCCAGAAAAAGGAAAATCACTTTCTGAACTAAGCAGGCTGTTATTGGCCATCATTTTCTTTAAGGTTTGAGGACTAGTCTTGGGTGAGGCAGAGAGCCTCTACTGGGGAAAAGAGATGCCAGCAATCTTTTAGCTTCCGCTGGGGCGAGAGGAGTCAAAGGGAAACATGAAGTGTTTCAGAAGACAGCAATGGAATGTTTGAAAGGCAAGTAGAGAAACTGGATTGTGCCAAGACACGTTTTGATGTGGTTGAGACCTCAAGAATGAGGATTAAGACACAGGGATCCAGTGGACAGACTATATACAGAAATGAAGGGTGGGGCAGATCCGAGATGGTTGCAGATCCGAGGTCTACCCTCTGACTCCAGCAGCCGACTGTACCCCCGTCCAACTCTGCACCAGCAGCAGTACCTGTGTCAAAGGTTCTAGCAAACGGAAACCAACAGAAGGGCACTGGGTCCAGCGCTGATGCTGTTGTGCGGGTGAAGCAGAGCGAAGCTCCTTCCTGGAGACCGAAGGAACCTCAGATGGAAGACAGGGTGATCTAGCTCCAGCTACACCACTGGGTGCTGAGAGGTTCCACGGTCCATGAGGACAATGTGTGCCAGCTGTCAATGTGCTCCATCCCTGACGACATTAAGACGGGGTTACTGTGCTAGGCCTTCCAGCCTCTGTGTTAAATAGGCATGACTTATTTTCTCTCTCAGTGAAGATGAGTTGGGGACATTGACACTGAAGGAGCCAGAGTCCTTAATTTTTACATAAAGTGAATTACAGAATAACAGAGCATCTCTGGCTGAAATTGTACAAAGGTTGAGAGGAATATGCTGCAGCTAGTGAGTCATATATGCAATCTTCATACATGGAATCATTTCTTGATAGATTCAGCCACAGTTTTTAAATTTGTTTTTAATCCCCCACTATTCTTGGCATTATGCAAACGTGCATTGTTCTAAGATGTGCTGGGATGTCAGACTTTAGTTTCTTGGCGCACATCATTTGTCACCATAAAAGAACAGCTTAAACCTGAGTCGTGACATTGTACAGGAGGCAGTGATCAAGACCATCCCCAAGAAAAGGAAATGCAAAAAGCCAAAATGATTGTCTGAGTAGGCCTAATAAATAGCTGAGAAAAAAAAAAAGGATGCGAAAGGCAAAGGAGAAAAAGAAAGATATACCCATTTGAATGCAGAATGCCAAAGAATAGCAAGGAGAGCTAAGAAAGCCTTACTCAGTGATCAATGCAAAGAAATAGAGGAACACAATAGAATGGGAAAGACTAGAGATTTCTTCAGAAAATTAGAGATATTAAGGGAACATTTCATGCAAAGATGGGCATAATAAAAAACAGAAATGGTATGGACCTAACAGAAGCAGAAGACACTTAGAGGTGGAAAGAATACACAGAAGAACCATACAAAAAAGATCTTCATGACCCACATAACCATGATGGTGTGATCACTCACCTAGCGCCAGACATCTTGGAGTGCAAAATCAAGTGGGCCTTAGGAAGCATCACTATGAACAAAACTAGTGCAGGTGATGGAATTGCAGTTGAGCTATTTCAAATCCTAAAAGATGATGGTTTAAAGTGCTGCACTCAATATGCCAGCAAATTTGGAAAACTCTACAGTGACCACAGGACTGGAAAAGGTCAGTTTTCATTCCAATCCCAAAGAAAGGCAACACCAAAGAATGTTCAAACTACCATACAATTGCACCCATCTCACACGCTAGCAAAGGAATGCTCAAAATTCTCCATGCCAGGCTTCAATAGTACATGAATCATGAACTTCCAGATGTTCAAGCTGGGTTTAGAAAAGGCAGAGGAACCAGAGATCAAATTGCCAACATCCATTGGATCATTGAAAAAGCAACAGAGTTCCAGAAAAACATCTATTTCTGCTTTATTGACTACTCCAAAGCCTTTGACTGTGTGGATCACAACAAACTGTGGAAAATTCTTCAAGAGATGAGAATACCAGACCACCTGTCCTGTCTCTTGAGAAACCTGTATGCAGGTCAAGAAGCAACAGTTAGAAATGGACATGGAACAGATTGGTTCCAAACAGGGAAAGGAGTATGTCAAGGCTGCATATTGTCACCCTGCTTATTTAACTTCTATGCAGAATACATCATGTGAAATGCCAGGCTGGATGAAGCACCAGCTGGAATCAAGACTGCCTGGAGAAATATCAATAACCTCAGATATGCAGATGACACCACCCTTATGGCAGAAAGGGAAGAAGAACTAAAGAGCCTCTTGATGAAATAAAAGAGGAGAGTGAAACAGCAGCCGGTCCCATCATTTCATGGCAAATAGATGGAGAAACGATGG